>NW_022610457.1:0-45263 GCF_000309985.2 Brassica rapa
TGTGCTGGTGGACACCCAGGGACGTTCCTGTGTGTACTGAACAAACAGCCACGTGGCTAAAATCACCCAAACAGTCCCCGGGATGGGCCAGCGTGCTGAGTCCAAGGACCAGCGTGCTGATATGTGTACTGATGGACAGCGCGGACGTCTGTGTGCTGACGGACAGACACGGACACACCCGACAGCCACGGACGTCCTATGTGTGCTGACCACACACACGAACATCCTGTGTGTGCTGACGGACACCCACGGATGTCCTGTGTGTACTGAAAACAGACAGACCCACGTGGGCCAAAATCACCCAAACATTCCACAGGAAGGGCCAGCGTGCTGAGTCCAAGGACCAACTTGGATCCTTAGTTTACATCACAACATATGGTCTTCAAGGGCGTGCCATACTTGGCCTTAACCGCACCACAAGAGACAGAAACATAACCTTGAAAGTAATTATAAAATCAGTTACCTTATACATGATCTGATTAGATCAAGTGCCTTTCCTTATTATGTTCGGCCATGCTCCTACAGTGCACGCGTCTATCAGTACTTATCACATACCTCCTGTATTGATAAGATCCATTCATGGGTCGCACCCCTGATCCCTTCCGTGGAACTTCCATGAAACCAGTTTCTACACTGCATCCACCTTCAAGGCTATTCATGCCATTGTGAGGGAAGTCCGGCCTTCTCCCTTCTCTCCTGGGTATTTGCGTATGTTCCCAAGATACAGGGGAAGCCTAGGACGTGTTCATCCGTGGTGAAAACCTACCATAGGGTCGTTCATAACTCCCCTTGCACTTCCATGAAACTGCCCTCCCACACACCTCTCTCCTTAAGGCTGTCTTGGCCTTTGGGAATGAATTCCGGTCATCTACCTTCTTTCCTCACCTTTTGCGTGTGTTCTCACGGATGCTTTGGGTGATAACATCACGGATCAAAACCACCAGAAAGTCGTTCATAACTTCACCCCTTGATCTCTCCCAAAACTGCCTCTTTATGACCTTTACACCACCATGGGTCTTGGATTGGGAATCCGACCAACTCTCTGTCTTTTCTCTGTGTTTCTTTGTGTTTCAGGGTGTAGGAGGAAGCCCTGGCGTGCCTGCAAAGGCACGGACTTGCCTGCCTTTTATAGAGGAAGGGGCAGTTACCTTTCCAAAGGTTGCACCCTTTCGGTATCATTTCTGGCCATTGATTTAATCAATGGTCCAGATCATACCTATTCGCCTCAGGCAGTTTCCAGACGCCCCGGGCTTGCCAATCCACTCCTGGACAAGTCCAAACAAGCCCACACGGATTGCCCAAGCTCCTGGCTCAATCCCAAGAGCCAACCAGCCCATCGGTACACCCGGGTCGCCCACATGGCCCGGCCACTGTCCAGACCCGGCCCAACTGCCCATGACTTGAACACTCAGTCCAGCTGAGTTGAGCTGATCCCCAGCTGACCCAGCTGAGTGAGCTAGACCATCCAGCTCAGGGAGCTGACCTACACTTCAGTGAGCTACATTGAGCTGCACTACAGTTCACCTAGCTGGTCGAGCTTGCTTACTGCATCGCCCAGCTGTTATACACTGTGTCCAGCTTGCTTCCTTTATCTTCTTCAATTCTTCTAAGTCCCTTGGTCTATTTCCATACCTATACTTAGTTCTCCCATGATCCATTCTGATCACCCACTTCAATCGAGCTTCACCTGGATCTCGTCCAGCTACCAGCTCGCTTGTCCAGCTCCTTTGAGCTTGCATCTGCCTTAATTTGGTTAAGTTCCAGCTACCTGATTCCCTTAACCACGTTTTGGACCATGACACGCTTTTCTTTAGGTCATGTGACCTGACTGGTGCGTCTCCTCGCACTAAAGTCTGTCCGGGCGATCTTATCCAGGATCGGGGACATGACAGAACTTAGAATGGATTAAATGATTAGAAAAGGGGGGTCTTATGTAGGGACCCTATGTATTGGTGGTGTGGAAACACACGTACTGTTTGATACTGGAGTTACACACAGCTTTGTGAACCCAGATATGATCGGAAAAGGGTTGTTCCAGATGGAAACGGAGGATGATCCTTGCATAGTGAATGCGGCCGGTGGGCAAGTAATGCATTCATTAGGGAGAGTAAAGGATATCCCAATAGTGATCCAGGATAGAGTTATGCCTATGGATCTGGTTGTGGTCTGCCTTAAGAATCATGAGGTGATATTAGGCATGGACTGGCTTGGAAAGAACCGGGCCACTCTGGACTGTCACAGAGGAAGGGTGCAGTTTAAGAGTGGGTGTGGGTGTCCGCCAGCACACACAGGACGTCCTGTGGCTGTCTGTGGCTGTCCGTCAGCACACACAGGACGTCCATGGCTGTCCGTGTATGTTCGTGTGTGTCTCTGGGTGTCCACCAGCATACACAGGACGTTCGTGGCTGTCCGTGGCTGTCAGTCAGCACACACAGGACTTCCGTGTGTGTCCGTCAGCACACACAGGACGTCCGTGGCTGTCCATCAGTACACATATCTGCACGCTGGTCCTTGGACTCAGCATGCTGGCCCTTCCCAAGGACTGTTCAAGTGATTTCGGCCCACGTGGGCTGTCTGTTCAGTACACACAGGACATCCGTGGGTGTCCGTCATCACAGACAGGACGTCCGTGGGTGTCTATCAGCACACACAGGACATCCGTGGCTGTCCGTGTGTGTCTGTTTGTGTCCATCAGCACACACAGGACGTCCGTGGCTGTCCATCAGTACACATATCAGCACGTTGGTCCTTGGACTCAGCACGCTGGCCCTTCCTGGGGACTGTTTGGGTGATTTTGGCCCACGTGGGCTGTCTGTTCAGCACACACAGGACGTCCGGGGCTGTCCGTGGCTGTCTGTCAGCACACACCGGACGTCCATGACTGTCCATGTGTGTCCGTGTGTGTCCGTCCGCACACACAGGACGTCCGTGGCTGTCCATGTGTGTGCGTCAGCACACACAGGACGTCTGTGGCTGTTCATCAGTATACATATCAGCACGTTGGTCCTTGGACTTAGCACGCTGGCCCTTCTCGTGGACTGTTTGGGTGATTTTGGCCTACGTGGGCTGTCTGTTCAGTACACAGAGGATGTCCGTGGGTGTCCACCAGCACACACAGGACGTCCGTGCCTGTCCATGCTATCTGTCAGCACACACAGGACGTCCGTGGCTGTCCGTGTGTGTCCGTGTCTGTCCGTCAGTTAACACAGGACGTCCGTGGCTGTCCATCAGTACACAAATCAGCACGTTGGTCCTTGGACTCAGCATGCTGACCCTTCCCATGGACTGTTCGGGTGATTTTGGCCCACGTGGGCTGTCTGTTCAGTACACACAGGACGTCCGTGGGGGTCCGCCAGCACACACAGGATGTCCGTGGGGGTCCGCCAGCACACACAGGACGTCTGTGGCTGTATGTGGCTGTCCGTCAGCACACACAGGACGTCCATGGCTGTCCGTGTGTGTTCATGTGTGTCTATGGGTGTCCGCCAGCATACACAGGACGTTCGTGGCTGTCCGTGGCTGTCTGTCAACACACACAGGACGTCTGTGTCTGTCCGTCAGCACACACATGACGTCTGTGTGTGTCCGTCAGCACACACAGGACGTCCGTGGCTGTCCATCAGTACACATATCAGCACGCTGGTCCTTGGACTCAGCATGTTGGCCCTTCCCGAGGACTGTTCGGGTGATTTCGGCCCACGTGGGCTGTCTGTTCAGTACACACAGGACATCCGTGGGTGTCCGTCAGCACACACAGGACGTCCGTGGGTGTCTGTCAGCACACACAGGACATCCGTGGCTGTCCGTGTGTGTCCGTGTGTGTCCATCAGCACAAACAGGACGTCCATGGTTGTCCATCAGTACACATATCAGCACGTTGGTCCTTGGACTCAGCACGCTGGCCCTTCCTGGGGACTGTTTGTGTAAGACCCGATCCTGGCCTCCTAGGCCACGGTCGATGCCTCACGTCGCTCGGTCCACTTCCTGGCCGAACCTCTTAATTTTTGCCCTTTATTTATAATATCGCCTAAAGGCGAGAGCTAACTTAGATCTTAGCTAAAGACTTCCCTAGTCATTAATAGCCTAGATCCTTTCAACAGATACGCAGCGGATTATTCTCTAGTAAACCATTGGTCTAAAACCAATCTAACAATTGTCTGGTCGAATCACCTTAGCCTTGGTCAGTTTACTCAACTACCAATTAGCTTAAAGGTCCATCCTAAACCCAAACCAAGCCATACGATTCTGAGGTTCCATTCCCCTAAACCATTTTATCTAGATCTACATAAGTAAATGCTAGATCATACCTTTGCCACATCTATGGAGCTTATTAGCTCATCGGTCCTCCATTGACTCAAATTGATCTTGCTTGACAGCTGGACAACGATCACTCAATGATCTTACTTAAGGTCCTTATCTTGATTCCTGCATCAAACAACTCCCCTAGGTACTTAGTCATTCAACCAACCATCCCCAAAGACCTAAGTAACCTTTGAGAAGTCTTTGAAAGGATAAGGGTTTGCATCTGGCCTTTCTCGGCTCATGCACAATCCAAAATCCTTTTGCCTTATAGGCAATAGTACCAAGTCCATCTTATGGACTGACAAAGCTCATTAGATCCTAAGTCAATCAACCAACCTTCCTCACATGACTTGGAACTGATGAATCATCATCTGGCCTGATCGGCCTTGGGACATAACCCAGACAACAGATATGACTTGTTCATACCAACCGATGCATTCCTAAATCAGATTAGTTCCGACACCTTGAACCATCATCCAGAGGTCAGGTCTTCCATACTCAACCATGATCATATCTTACACGGCTTTCCATTAACAATCACACCTAGGCTTAGTACCTATGGTCTACGACACATAATACTAGCCAGACACTTCGTCATGGCTCTTAGCCAATACCGAAGCTATTAACACCAAGGTTGATATATAGAAGCATCACACCAATACTCTTACTCCAGAAACGGTGACTATCCATACTAGTGCTCGGCCATCGAACCATCGTCATGAAACATGATCCGACCACTAGACTTGATAAGCCTTCGTCCACTTAGCACGTACTGATATAACCGGCCTTCCATTGCCATCATGTGGGTGTACGCCCTACATAAGGCATATGGCGCCTATCCTACTAACCAACCAGAGGTTGATTGTAAGATATCCTACTTAGCCTTTGCGACTAGAACCATCCAACCATAGTCGGATCGTCCATAGTCCCGTCTAACCGTCTGGTTAAGAGCTAGGTGCGATCGGCCAGTTATAAGTCCGGCCCAAAGTCTCACGGACCTTCTTACCTGATCCGACCCAAAGCCTGGATCCATACCACAGAGTAAGGCCCAAGACCCAACCGGATTGCCTTGCAACCGATCAGACCTTGCTACGCAACACTCCGGTTAAACTAACCGTCCGTCCGTTTGACTATGCAGCCGCGGACTGTCCACTTGGTTCGGCCTAAGCCTTGAACCAATGGCACCGTTTGGAACTCACACCCTTTGGGAACTAGTACCCTTTGGACACTCGTGCCTCTTGGCAACTCATGACCCTTGGCATCTCGCACCCATTCAGATGCTCCAACCGTTCGACCTAACCGTCCGTATGGACTGTCTGGTCCGTGCGTGTGTCCGGCCTATGGCCAAAGGATCACGCCTTAACCTACCCAAGTCATGAACCATTTTGACTGCTTAGGGAAGGGTTGCAACCGTTTAGAACAGAACAGAACCGCCCCTATCCAATCGGATCACCTGAGGCCGGTTTAGACCATGCGCGCGCCTAACTCGTCGGTTATGGACCGCGACCGCATTACTCTACCAGAACCACGGTTATAACCAATCCCAACACATCAACAAGGTGAAGCCAATGTACAGAAGGAGTTGAAGAAGAATTGGATGAAAAGAATGAGAAGAATAGGACACAATTCAAACGCCCATGGCTAGACCGGTTCGGACTGTCCGATTGTCTTAGCCGATGAGTCGGTGGTTACCCACTGACCCTATCTGACTGAACCACGGCTTTGAAGTCCTTCTCCAGACCTTTCTCTATGCCTTGGGTATTCATAACCACACAGCCTCCTCTCTCTTAAACCGTTCTCCTTGCCGGAGATACAAAACCACCACGACCGGCCCTTTTCCGGCCGATCTCTTGGCCGAGACTCTCTCTCTCTCTCTACGTTTTTCTCTGAGTATTTTACTCTGGAATTGGATAATGAAACCAACAGGAGAGGCCCCATATTTATAGAAAACGAGGGGGTAAGTCTTGCCCCACAAACAGGCACGACTTGCTATCGAACGGACACCATCGGCCAAGGGTTGTGCCCCCTCGGCCACTTGCATCCCATCGTCCTTTCTGATTGGGTTTGGGATCGATCATAAGCCCAACCCACGCCCCAAGCCTCCTGGACTTAGCCCACAGCCTTGTCCAAAGACCGAACAGCCTGTGGCCTCATGGCCGGACCTCACAGCCCGCCACTGACCCGGACCCGGACCATCGGCCTAAAACCCGAACAGTCCGTCTAGCTGAGGTGAGCTGACTCTCAGCTGCCTCAGCTGAGTGAGCTACTAGTCCAGCTAATGGAGCTGATTTAGTAGGGACTGAGCTGGAGTGAAATAAACCTAGCTTCGTTGGGCTGGTCGAGCTACTCGTCTACTTCGTCCAGTTACCATCTTACTCGTCCTAGCTGTCTCTTAGTTTATATAAGGTTAAGTCTAAGTTTCCTTATGTTCTTAACCTTCTTTCTCGACCATGGAACGCTTGCCTTGATGTCCTAAGACTGGCTGGTACGTTTCCTCGAACCATGGCCGTCCCGACAAATCCTTAGCCCAGCTGCTGTTCAGTACACACAGGACGTCCGTGGGTGTCCGCCAGCACACACAGGACATCTGGGGCTGTCCGTGGATGTCTGTCAGCACACACAGGACGTCCATGACTGTCCGTGTGTGTCCGTCCGCACACACAGGACGTCCGTGGGTGTCTGTCAGCACACACAGGACGTTCTTGTGTGTCCGTCAGCACACACATGACGTCTGTGGCTGTCCATGTGTGTCCATGTGTGTCCGTCTGCACACACAGGACGTCCGTGGCTGTTCATCAGTATACATATCAACACGTTGGTCCTTGGACTTAGCACACTAGCTCTTCTCGTGGACTGTTTGGGTGATTTTGGCCCATGTGGGCTCTCTGTTCAGTACACTGAGGACGTCCGTGGGTGTCCGCCAGCACACACAGGACGTCCGTGGCTGTCCATGGCTGTCCGTCAGCACACACAGGACGTCCGTGGCTGTCCGTGTGTGTCCGTATGTGTTCGTGTCTGTCCGTCAGAAGACACAGGACGTCCGTGGCTGTCCATCAGTACACATATCAGCACGTTGTTCCTTGGACTCAGCACACACAGGACATCCTGGGCTGTCTGTTCAGTACACACAGGACGTCTGTGGGTGTCCGCCAGCACACACAGGACATCCGTGGCTGTCCATGTGTGTTCGTGTCTGTCCGTGTGTGTCCATCAGCACACACAGGACGTCCGTGGCTGTCCATCAGTACACATATCAGCACGTTGGTCCTTAGACTCAGCATGCTGGCCCTTCCCGGGGACTGTTTGGGTGATTTTGGCCCACGTGGGCTGTCTGTTCAGTACACACAGGACGTCCGTGGGTGTCCGCCAGCACATACAGGACGTCCGGGGCTGTCCGTGGCTCTCCGTTAGGACACACAGGACGTCCATGACTGTCTGTGTGTGTCCGTCAGCACACACAAGATGTTTGTGGGTGTCCGTCAGCACACATAGGACGTCCGTGTGTGTCCGTCAGCACACACACGACGTCTGTGGCTTTCCATGTGTGTCCCTGTGTGTCCGTCAGCACTCACAGGACATCCGTGGCTGTCCATGTGTGTCCATGTGTGTTCGTCAGAACACACAGGACGTCGGTGGCTGTCCATCAGTATACATATCAGCACATTGGTCCTTGGACTCAGCACGCTGGCCCTTCTCGTGGACTGTTTGGGTGATTTTGGCCCACGTGGGCTGTTTGTTCAGTACATAGAGGACGTCCGTGGGTATCCGCCTGCACACACAGGATGTCATTGTGTGTCCATTAGCACACAAAGGACGTCCGAGGCTGTCCGTGTGTCTCCGTCAGCACACACAGGACGTCCGTGACTGTCTATCAGTACACATATCAGCATGTTGGTCCTTGGACTCAGAACGTTGACCCTTCCCGTGGACTGTTCGGGTGATTTTGGCCCACGTGGGCTGTCTGGTCAGTACACACAGGACGTCCGTGGGTGTCCGCCAGCACACACAGTATGTCCGTGGCTGTCTGTGTTTGTCCGTCTGTGTCTGTCAACACACACATGATGTCCGTGGCTATCCATCAGTACACATATCAGCACGTTGGTCCCTTGACTCAGCACGCTGGCCCTTCCCGTGGACTGTTTGGGTAATTTTGCCCCACGTGGGCTGTCTGTTCAGTACACACAGGACATCCGTGGGTGTCCGCCAGCACACACATGACGTCTGTGGCTGTCTGTGGCTGTCCGTCAGCACAAACAGGACGTATGTGGCTGTCCGTGTGTGTTTGTGTGTGTCTGTGGGAGTCCGCCAGCATACACAGGATGTTCGTGGCTGTCCGTGGCTGTCTGTCAGCAAACACAGGACGTCCGTGTGTGTCCGTCAGCACACACAGGACGTCCGTGGCTGTCCGTCAGCACACAAAGGACGTCTGTGACCGTCCGTGTGTGTCCATCAGCACATACATGACGTCTGTGGGTGTCCGTCAGCACACACAGGACGTCCGTGTGTGTCCCGTCAACACACACTAGACGTCCGTGGCTGTCCATGTGTGTCTGTACTTGTTTGTCAACACTCACAGGACGTCCATGGCTGTCCATCAGTACACATATCAGCACATTGGTTCTTGGATTCAGCACCCTGGCTCTTCTCGTGGACTGTTCGGGTGATTTTGGCCCACGTGGGCTGTCTGTTCAGTACACACAGGACGTCCGTGGGTGTCCGTCAGCACACACAGGACATTCGTGTGTGTCCATCAGCTCACAGAGGACGTCCGAGGCTGTCCGTGTGTGTCCGTCAGCACACACAGGACGTCCGTGACTGTCCATCAGTACACATATCAGCATGTTGGTCCTTGGACTCAGCACGTTGACCCTTCCCGTGGACTGTTCGGGTGATTTTGGCCCACGTGGGCTGTCTGGTCAGTACACACAGGACGTCTGTGGGTGTCCGCCAGCACACACAGGACGTCCGTGGATGTCCGTGTGTGTTCGTCTGTGTGTGTCAGCACACACAGGACGTCTGTGGCTATCCATCAGTACACATATCAGGACGTTGGTCCTTGGACTCAGCACGCTGGCCCTTCCTGTGGACTGTTTGGGTGATTTTGGCCCACGTGGGCTGTTTGTTCAGTACACAGGACGTCCGTGGGTGTCCGCCAGCACACACATGACGTCTGTGGCTTTCCGTGGCTGTCTGTCAGCACACACAGGACGTCTGTGGCTGTCTGTGTGTGTCCGTGTGTGTCCGCCAGCATACACAGGATGTTCGTGGCTATCCGTGGCTAGGACGTCCGTGTGTGTCCGTCAGCACACACAGGACGTCCGCGTGTGTCTGTCAGCTCACACAGGACGTCCGTGGCTGTCCATCAGTACACATATTAGCACACTGGTCCTTGGACTCAACATGCTGGCCCTTCCCGTGGATGGTTCGTGTGATTTTGGCCCACGTGGGCTGTCTGTTCAGTACACATAGGACGTCCGTGGGTGTCCATCAGCACACACAGGACGTCCATGGGTGTTCGTCTGTACACACATGACATCTGTGGCTGTCTGTGTGTGTCTGTGTGTGTCCGTTTGTGTCTGTGTGTGTCCGTCAGCACACACATGACGTCTGTGGCTGTCCATCAGTACACATATCAGCACGTTGGTCGTTGGACTCAGCATGCTAACCCTTCCTGTGGACTGTTCGGGTGATTTTGGCCCACGTGGGCTGTGTATTCAGTACACACAGGACGTCCGTGGGTGTCCGTCAGCAGTCAGCACACACAGGACGTGTGTGGGTGTCCGTCAGCACACACAGGACGTCCGTGTGTGTCCGTCAGCACACATAGAACATCCGTGGCTGTCCATCAGTACACATATAAGCACGTTGGTCCTTGGACTCAGCACGCTGACCCTTCCCGTGGACTGTTAGGGTGATTTTGGCCCAAGTGGGCTGTCTGTTCAGTACACACAGGACGTCCGTGGGTGTCCATCAGCACACATAGGACGTCCGTGGGTATCCGTCAGTACACACAGGACATCCGTGGCTGTCCATGTGTGTCCGTGTGTGTCCGTCAGCACACACATGACATCTGTGGGTGTCCATCATTACACATATCAGCACGTTGATCGTTGGACTCAGCACGCTGACCCTTTGAAGAACCCAAAGGAACGAACACTCAACCGGATCTGATGATATGAACTCGATCTGAAGAGATAGAGAACTGATGGATTGTTTAGTGACACAAAGGGATGCGTAAGACCCAATGATACTACTAGAACTCTCAATGGCCGCTTGATTTGACAAACAAGTCCGGCTCAAAGAAAGGGGATTCACTTGGAGATAGCCTCACCAAGGGAACAAGAATGTTCTAATCAAAGAACAAAGAAAGAAATCTCAAAATGAATAAGGAAAATCGATTATCTTATTTCAAGGATGTGTTCTCATACTTATATAACTTGTAGTCAAAGATAATAAATAAAAATGTATGAAAAAGAGACATAGAAAATAGATAGAAGACCAGATCTAGTCAAAGCACAGAAAATAATGTTGACTGGTCGATTTGAACTCTTCGGCTACTCTTGTCCAGGTTCGGTGTAACTGATAGCACGTCCCGCGGTAAGGAGCAGTACACGGCCGGTACAGTCTTCATGTAAGGACGGGTGATTTTCATGGACTGTTCTGGACCAAAAGGTGGCTATGTCTTCGGACAACCTTAAGAGTCTTGCCTTAGAGAGATTTGGCTGATCAAAGTTCATGAACTGATCGAAGTGTCGGATCAGTTCATCAGAACGATCCCTGGTTCGGCCGAGATGGCTTAAGAGAGAGAGACCATGGTCGGATTTGGATTCCACTTGATCAACTTCACTTCTGACTTGACCGATGGACTTAGCATGACGAACAGGACGGGAAAGGCAAACTTCAGTACGGTTGATTTGGCCATCTGTTTCGGACGTTCTGATCCTCGTTCTGATCTGATTCCATGGACTGATCCTCGGACTGGGGCACATCATTCCCTCCTTCTTCAAAAGGATTTGACCACAAATCCGGATCATCTACAAGAAAAGAGGAAAGATCAGAAACGTTAAAGCTCGAAGAAATGTCATACTTACCTTGAAGATCAAGCTGATAAACATTGTCATTGATCTTCTTAATGATCTGGAATGGACCATCGACCCGAGGCATAAGTTTAGACTTTCTTTCTTCCGGAAATCGCTCATTTCTCAAGTGAACCCAAACAAGATCACCTTCTTTGAAAATAACCTCCTTTCTTTTTTGATTGGCATATCTTTTATAGATCTCGGTCGTGGCCTCAATGTTTGCACGAACCTGTTCATGTAGCTTTTTGATAGTGGCCGCCTTCCTCTTGCCATCTGTACTAACTCTTTCACTCAAAGACAAAGGTAAAAGATCAAGTGGGCACAAAGGATTAAACCCATAAACAACGTCAAAAGGAGAAAACTTTGTAGCAGAATGCATTGCATGATTGTAAGCAAACTCAACATGTGGTAAGCATTCTTCCCAAAGCCTAAGATTCTTTTTAACCAAAGATCTAAGCAGAGCAGACAAGGTTCGATTAACAACTTCAGTTTGACCATCAGTTTGCGGATGACAAGTTGTGAAAAACATCAATCATGTTCCTAGTTTAGACCATAAGGTTTTCCAAAAATAACTAAGGAACTTAGCATCGCGATCAGATACAATGGTGTTAGGCATTCCATGCAATCTAACAATCTCTCTAAAGAACAAATCAGCAACTTGTGTGGCATCATCAGTTTTATGACAAGGAATGAAATGAGCCATTTTCGAAAATCTGTCTACAACAACAAAGATTGAATCTCGTCCAGACTTAGACCTTGGCAATCCTAACACGAAATCCATAGAAATGTCTACACAAGGATGAGAAGGAATAGGAAGTGCAGAATACAAACCGTGGTTTGAAGATTTGGACTTAGACTTCTTGCACACCACACATCGGCTACATATCCGTTCCACATCTTTCATCAAGCTTGGCCAATAGAAGTGATCATGAACCGCCTTGTAAGTTTTCTTAACACCAAAGTGTCCCATAAGACCTCCTCCATGAGCTTCCCTGAGAAACAACTCCCTCAAAGAACATTGGGGCACACACAAGCGGTTATCAAAGAATAGGAATCCAGAGTTTTGAAAATACTTTCCATATGCGACCTTGGAACATTTTCGGAAAACCTCTTTGAAATCTTGATCAGATACGTATAAATCTTTGATAAACTCAAAACCAAGCAATTTTGTTTCAAGGGCTGAGAGAAGAGTATACCTTCGAGACAATGCATCGGCCACAACATTCTCCTTACCTTGTTTGTACTTGATCACATAAGGGAATGTCCCAATGAACTCCATCTAACGAGCATGCCTCTTGTTGAGCTTCTGCTGACCCTTAAGGTGTCTTAGAGACTGATGATCAGTGTGGATGATGAACTCCTTAGGCCAAAGATAGTGCTGCAACATTTGAAGGGCCCTCACCAAGGCATAGAGTTTTTGGTCGTATGTGGGGTAGTTGAGCATAGCTCCTCCAAGCTTCTCACTGAAATAAGCCACTGATTTTCCATCCTGCATCAACACAGCACCAATACCAAAACCAGAAGCATCACATTCGATTTCAAAAGCTTTAGAAAAATCTGGAAGTACAAGTAAAGGGGCGTGAGTCAACTTCCCTTTAAGGATTTCGAATGCTTCTTCCTGAGCTGGTCCCCATTTGAACCCCACGTTCTTCTTGATTACTTCAATAAGAGGAGCGGCCAAGGTACTGAAGTTTTGAACAAATCGCCTATAAAGCCGGCAAGGCCATGGAAGCTTCTTACTTCACCAATGATGGTCGGAATCGGCCAGTCCCGGATTGCTTGGACCTTCTGCTCGTCCACTCTCAAGCCATCTGCACCTACAACAAAACCTAGAAAGACCACATGATCTGTGCCAAAATAACACTTTCCAAGGTTAGCAAACAAACGTTCCTTTCTAAGGACTTCAAGAACAGATTTCAAGTGCTGTTGGTGCTCATCAAGGCTTTTGCTGTAAATAAGAATGTCATCAAAGTAAACCACAACAAAATGACCAATAAAACACCTCAAGACATGATTCATTAGGCGCATGGAAGTACTAGGTGCATTAGTGAGACCAAAGGGCATGACAAGCCACTCATACAAACCTAGTTTTGTTTTAAAGGCCGTTTTCCATTCATCACCTTCTTTCATCCTAATATGATGATAGCCATTTCTCAAATCTATCTTAGAAAACTACTTAGAACCATGGAGTTCATCAAGCATATCATCAAGACGAGGGATAGGATGTCGAGACTTTACTGTGATGTTGTTTATGGCCCGGCAGTCCACACATCCTCCAGGAGCCATCCTTCTTTGGTACAAGTAGAACAGCCACGGCACAGGGACTGAGACTCTCTCTGATGTATCCCTTCTCAAGCAAGTTTTTGATCTGTTTCTGCAGTTCCTTGGTCTCGACCGGAATGGTGCGGTATGCTGGCGGTTCGGTAGAGAGGCGCCCGGGACGAGATCGATCTGATGCTCAATGCCTCTCACCGGTGGCAATCCTTTGGGATTTTCTTCTGGAAACACATCAGAATAATCCTGCAAGATACCTAAAAACTCACTCAGAATCTCCGGTGCAAGGTCAGAAGAAGATGAGGCCAAGAGAGACTCTTTATAAATCAGTAAGAGAAATGGCTTTTGAGAGCAAAGAGACTTCCTTACCTGACTTTCTTTGACAAAGAAGTTGGAGTTTCTGGTACTGGTCTCAGGTTTATCAGCTTTAGAGTCTTGGTCTTGGTTCTTCTTAAGTTGGACCTGGTCTTGATAGACTTCCGAAGGCGACAAAGGCACCAAGGTGATCTTCTTTCCTTTATGATCAAATGAGTGCCGGTTTGTGAAACCATCATGCACTGCCTTCTTGTTAAATAGCCAAGGCCGGCCCAAGAGAACATGGCAAGCATCCATGGGAAGCACATTGCAAACAACCTCATCCTCATATCGGCCAATGGAGAGTGGAACCGTGACTTGCTCCTTCACATACTGTTCTCGGACTCATTGAGCCACTCCAACCTGAAAGGACGAGAAAGAGGCCGAGTAACAAGCCCAAGTTTCTTTACAAGGGTGTCACTAGCCACATTAGTGCAACTACCTCCATCAATAATTAAAGAACAAACTTTATCAGATATGAGACATCTAGAGTGAAAGAGATTCTCCCTTTGTTCTTTGTCATTGGATTTTGGTTGGACACTCAAGGCACACCTAGTAACCAGTAGTGAACCATGGCTTGGCTCATCAAAAACATCCTCATCATAGATCGGATCAGAACTCTCCACGAAGGTCGAGAAAAACTCATTGATCCCTCCATCGACCTCCTCATCAAAGATGGGATCAATGGTGTCGTCCAAGACCTTCCTAGTAACAAGAAGGGGACCATGAACCGGGAAGTCAAGTTCTTCTTCCTCATGATCATCATCATACACTGGTCCGATATCCTTCTTGTCTTCTTCAGATTCGACTTCTCCATTCTCCATGAGCACCATCACCTTTTGGTTTGGACATCGGTTGGCATAGTGGCCAAGGCCATGACACCTAAAGCATTGGATGTCTCTGGTTCGTTTGGTAGCTTCTTCTTTCTTTTCTCTATTAACACGAGCAGGGACATTTGTCTGAAAAGCTGTATTTGTTGTGGAAGAAGACTTACCCTTGTCTTGATAGTTTGGCTTGGAAGCAAAGGTCGGTTTGGTGAGACCCTTTCTCTTGACTTGTTGCTCGATCAGCACGGCCTTGTGTAACATCTGCTCCATGCTGTCATAGTCTTCCAGCTCCATGCGGTCTTGTATGTCCCAGTTGAGCCCGGTAAGAAATCTGGCCATGGTGGCGTCTAAGGGCTCTTCTACATCAGCTTTGATCATCAAGGTCTCAATCTCCTGGTGATAGTCCTCAACTGACTTAGAAACTTGAAGCAAACGCCTGAGTTTATGGTGTAGATCTCTGTGGTAATGGTCGGGAAAAAAGCGTCTCCGCATCAGCAGGGAAAGCTCATCCCATGTATCAACTGGCGCCTCACCTGCTCTCCTCCTGCTAGTCACAACTCGATCATACCAGTTAATAGCATAGCCAGTAAACTCAGCAGCAGCAAGTCTAACCTTATTAATATCAGAAAAATTTTGACAATTAAACACAAGTTCAATTTTTCTTTCCCATTCAAGAAAAGCATCCGGATCATTTTTGCCATCAAAACTTGGAATTTTCAATTTCAAACCACCCAAGCCATCATTGTTTCTTTCATTTCTACCAAAAGGATTGACATCACCTCGGTTTTGATGCCTAGGAACTCTACTTGGACAGTTGATGGATCGATCATCATCATAAGACTCTTCTCGGATTTCTAGGTCGGACCGGCTGTTCCTCCTTGGATGGTCGTCTGGTTCTGGTTCGTGGCTGACTTGGATGGCCCTGAAGTTCATCTAGACTGATGGATTGCCTCGAAACCTGTATTCAACAAGTTAGACATAGAATCATTGAGAGCACACATTTGCAAGTTAGATAATCCGGCATGTGAATTTCCGGGTCGGTTTCTTTCATCTTCACTATCCATGACTACCTGAAAACTTAAACAAGGTAAAGTTAGATTAAAAACCTCACACACTCAGGTGTTTATCCTTGCCCACACACGTGTTTCACTCAATTTGGTAGTCACACAAGAGAGTTTCCCTCAAAGTTCTAAGAGAACAAACTAGATAACCAAAAATGAGAATCCCAAGTGAAACACCCAAGAGACAAGATAGAAAGATAAGAGATTTAACAAGGGGAATCTGTATTAACCACCTCCAAGGCCGGGTTTCTCCTCCGCCAACAGGCTTACTCTTCCACCACCAAACCACAATTGAAAACTTTTGATATATTTTCTTTCTTTTTCTTGTTTTTTTTTATTAGATCTTTCTTTCTTTTATTTTAATATATATGGATGGTAAAGCGGGGCCCGGATTCGAAGATAGATAGAAGAAGAATTTCTTTTTTTTTTCTGAAGAAAATGATAGATGAGAAAGATGGAATGAAAAGAGATACCGGAAGAGTGGCTCTGATACCACTTGAAGAACCCTAAGGAACGAACACTCAACCGGATCTGATGATATGAACTCGATCTGAAGAGATAGAGAACTGATGGATTGTTTAGTGACACAAAGGGATGCGGAAGACCCAATGATACTACTAGAACTCTCAATGGCCGCTTGATTTGACACACAAGTCCGGCTCAAAGAAAGGGGATTCACTTGGAGATAGCCTCACCAAGGGAACAAGAATGTTCTAATCAAAGAACCACTACAAGAAATATTACCATTCTTAGCTCACGATAAATGCTATAGTAGGCCTTTCATAGCGTTTTATGATCTGCTATGTCATCGGCAGCCATCATAGGTATCCCCTCTACGATAACATTTTTTTAACGCTACGAAATATGACGATACGATAGCAATACATGAATGATATTATTAACTTAAAACTATATCATATGATTCGTGCTATGATGTATTTACTATGACATTGATATAATGCTATAATTAGAAATAAAATAATTAAAATTTAATTTGATCATTTGATTATTTAATTAAAATTAATTAATTACAAATTAAATAAAAATTAAAATAAAATTAAAATAAAATTTTATTTATTAATTAAAATCAGTTTACAATAAAATCAGTTTTACAAAACTAAACCAAAATTAAAAAGTAAAGTAAACCAGAACAAATTAAACCATACACTAACTAAAACACATTAAACCAAAACCTAATTAACCTAAACCTAAGCAGCCGCCCACCACCTCGTCTCATCTGCTACGACTTGCTTCCGCGTCTCGGCGCCTCCTTGTGCTTCATGCCTCAGCCTCAAATCACCTTTTTCTGAACCGCATCTACCTCTGCCTCCGTGTCTGGTTTGTCACTACCACCATCTCCACTGCATCATCTTCTTCCTCGGTCATCTCCGTACCACCTCCGCTGTATCTTCCTTCTTCATGACGTCGTCTCCTTTCACGCTTTCATCTTCGTCACCAAACCGGAGGACAAGGCTTCGCGGAGAAGGCGGTCGGAGGAGGAGAACGTAGGAAGCTTCACGGAGAAAGGGTCAGGGAGGAGAAGGAGCCATTCGGATAGGAGGAGAGGAGGAGCGTATAGGAGTGATGTATATTTGGATCTCCTGTGTATTTGCAGATTGATGTGGAGAAGAAAGACTGTGGTGGTGAGTTCTCGATGGAAAAGAAAGAAGAAGATAAGAGTTGGCCAGTGAGAAAAGAAAAAGAAATCATAAATGAATGTTTGTGAACCATTGGATTAAAAATCAATGGTCAAAAATAACAATCCTTCTTGTGCAAGATCTACCAATGAGAAAAGAGTACATAGATAACACAAGAATGATTTTGGGCCTTTGGATTAAACCAATCAATCAATGGCCAAAATAATTCCATGTTTTTATGATTAACCAATAAAATAATTTACTTTCTTCAGTTATTGAAGTTAATATTATCAACTGTATAAATAACTTCATATTTTATGTTTAAGATTTTGCTATTAATAATTATATATTTGAGATTAAACTTTTTTTAAAAAAGTAAAGTCTATATTAAAGTATGAGGTTTTTAATTTAAAAATATTATATTTGATGTTTTAAATAAGAATATGTAGTTAAAAATATATAAAATAAAATTTATAATTTAAAGATTTTGATTATGATTTAGATTTCGGTGATTTAGTTTAAAAATTAAAGAAAGATTAAAGTTCAAACTTATGTTTAGAGTTTGGAGTTTAAGAATATGGTTAGTTTAAAGTTTAATGGTTACTTAAAGTTTTATGTGTATAAGCTTAGGGTTTAGAGTTTGAAATATAGTATTAGGAATTAGTTTCGAATATACAATTTATGTTTTGGAGTTATAATTAATTAAATTTAGTGTAATGATATAAGGTTTGGATTATGGGGTTTGAGATTTAGAGTGAAATTTGAGGATAAATTTTGAAAATTAGCCAGATTTGTAATTTATGTGTTAAGTTTGGTGTTTAAGTTGGAAAATATTAGTTCTACTGTGTATATTTATAATTTATGGTGAACTACATATATATTTGGGGTTTGAGGAATAGGGTTTGGAGTTAAGATATAGGGTTTGGAATTTAAATTATTAATTTAGGGGTTATAAATGTTAAAGTGAAGTATTAGATATGAATGTTAAAACTTAGTTATAAAGTTAAAGTTATAAAACTATAAAATTTTATAAACTACAAAATGTGTTTAAAAAGAGTTTATGATTTGGTATATAGTTTAAGTTTAGAGTTTTAGTGTTTGAAATATAATGTTTGAAACTAGCTTTTCTTAGCCTTAAAAAAATGCTATCATATGTTTTTGATATCATTATTGAAACCGCTTAAATAATGTTTTTGGCGCTTACGTATAATTTCTTTCTAAGTATTGGTGGGATCAATAATTTTATTCTCGCGCTCACTTAATTTTTAAAATAACATTAATTAAATGCTATCTTAGGTTTCATTCTATAATAGCGTTTATTTAATGCTATTATAGAATACGGAAATTTTAAACTCATCTACAATAACAGTTCAGTAAAATGTGCTATAACAATATGCTATCAATGTGAACTTTTTTTGTAGTGAACAAAGAAAGAAATCTCAAAATGAATAAGGAAAATCGATTATCTTATTTCAAGGATGCGTTCTCTTACTTATACAACTTGTAGTCAAAGATAATAAATAAAAATGAATGAAAAAGAGACATAGAAAATAGATAGAAGACCAGATCTAGTCAAAGCACAGAAAATAATGTTGACTGGTCGATTTGAACTCTTCGGCTAATCTTGTCCAGGTTTGGTGTAACTGATAGCACGTCCCGCGGTAAGGAGCAGTACACGGCCGGTACGGTCTTCATGTACGGACGGGTGATTTTCATGGACTGTTCCGGACCAAAAGGTGGCTAAGTCTTTGGACAACCTCAAGAGAGTCTTGCCTTAGAGAGATTTGGCTGATCAAAGTTCATCAACTGATCGAAGTGTCGGATCAGTTCATCAGTACGATCGTCGGTTCGGCCGAGACGGCTTAAGAGAGAGAGACCGTGGTCAAATTTGGATTCCACTCGATCAACTTCACTTCTGACTTGACCGATGGACTTAGCATGACGAACAGGACGGGAAAGGCGAACTTCTGTACGGTTGATTTGGCCATCTGGTCGTGGGTTATCCTGAAGCTCCAATCTGAACGAGTGTGGGTCAAGACGATACACGGCTCGAGCAGTCTTTTCGGACCGATCGATGGACTGAACCTCAGTTGCATTGTTCCGGACGTCCTGATCTGATTCCATGGACTGATCCTCGGACTGGGGCACATCACCCTTCCCGTGGACTGTTCGGTGATTTTGGCCCACGTGGGCTGTCTGGTCAGTACATGCAGGACGTCCGTGGGTGTCCGCCAGCACACACAGGACGTCCATAGCTGTCCGTCTGTGTCCGTCTGTGTCCGTCTGTGTCCGTCAGCACACACATGACGTCCGTTGTAAGACCCAATCCCGGCCGACTAGGCCGCGGTCGATGCCTCACGTCACTCAGTCCATACCCGGACCGAACCTCTAAAAATTTTGCCCTTTATTTAAAATATCTCCCATTGGCGAGGGCTAACTCAGATCCTAGCTAAAGACTACCTTAGTCATTCCCTAGCTAGATCCTTTCAACTTATGCACAGCGGAATAGTATCTACTTAACCATTTGGTCTATAACCAATATAATACTAGTCTGGTTGAATCACCTCGGCTAATGGTTAGTATACTCAACTACCAGCTACGTAGCGACCGAGCCCGAGCCAAGCTCGGTCGCTACGTAGCGACCGAACGTCCGTCCCGCTCGGTCGCTACGTAGCGACCGAGCGTCCGTCTCGCTCAGTCGCTACGTAGCGACCGAGCGTCCATCTCGCTCGGTCGCTACGTAGCGACCGAGCCCGAGCCAAGCTCACTCGCTACGTAGCGATCGGGCTCGAGCCAAAGTTCGGTCGCTGCGTAGCGACCGAGCTCTTCCGAACATCGGTATGACACCAGTCCATGCATTCTCGTCAAACCTTCAAATGCTATCTCCCGAAGACCGTAGCGAGCTCAGTCTATGTTTTCCGCTATTCTAAATCATCGATCAAACTTCGCGGATTAGAAACCGCGGAAAGTTCTTTCTTTGTCGAAAGAAATCGTAGTAAACTCTTCGAGTCGGAAGACGGCCCAAAGGGGCCTAAAACACGACTCGAGGCCCATCCTGCGATTTCTTAACCAAAGGCCCGTAAACCACAGCCCGGTTTACGCTTGGTCCACAAGGAAGGATAAATGTCAAGTTTCCGCGGATAAATACGGAAGTTTTGAAGATAATTGTGAAAATCGGGAAAAATGGAATATCTCCATTTTTACGCTATGACGGCTTAAGGGCAGAAGAGTAAAAGCGTAAACCAACCTTGGAGCTAGTATATAAGGAGTCCTAGGCGAGGAGCATGGGGGGGAGCTTTTTAGACTCGGAATTCTCTGCACTTAGAAACTTTAGGCTTTTTTCTCGACAAGTTCGGTTTCTATGACTGGCACTCAATTACTAGACGAACTCGCCCAGGCAGTTCGATCTCTTGTCCAGCTCTATCAATTGAACTACGTTCGGCTTGATCCTCGAAAGGGGTACGTAGGCAGCCTTTAACAAGGTTCAGTCCGAAATCAATCAAAAACCTTTTATTTATCTTTTTCGTCTTTTGTTATCGAGCTGCGACTCAAATAGGTTTGAGCTTTTAGGCTGCTAGAACTAAGTAACTCGCTGACAGCCTTTGCGGCCAAAGCTTTTATGATCCCTTGTAATGATCGCAACGCTTTTACGCGGACTCGAAATAAGATCTACTGTTTTTTCTAAACTCGTTTGTTATCTTTTCATGATTTCTGCATATATTCGATCACTTGTCGTTGGCTCTCGCAGAGATCCGGGACCTCTGGGAAATTAGGGTTTTCCTAGTTTCCTTATTTAAACGGAAATCGACAGTGCGAATTTCGGTTCCCACAGTTTGGCGCTAGAAGGAGGGGGGGTAACGGATTACTCTTACTCATGGCCACAAAACGCTTGATCGAAACGATGTCTGGATATATGAAAGACAAACTCGGAGCACTGACTGCTCCTATGGCCAACACTTACGCAAACGCCGTAGTTTTCAACAAAATCGAAAACTTAGTCGCAACCTTCCGCCACAGGAAGAGCACTAAAACAAGCTCGCGATTTCTCCCTGTAAACAAGAAGGGAAACGATAAATCTTATCAAAACCCCGTAAACAAATCTCGATGCGTAAGGGTTTTACCAAAACACGTTTTCCGAAAACATTTCGGAAGGATAAAACTTGTTCTCCCAAAAAAAACCGCTGAAAAACCCCTACGTTAATCGCGGAAAAAGGAAACACAACAAAACGATAACACAGATCGGTCGCTATGTAGCGACCGAGCACGCACACTGCTCGGTCACGCACACGCTGCTCGGTCGCTACGTAGCGACCGAGCACGCACACGACTCGGTCGCTACGTAGCGACCAAGCACACACTCTGCTCGGTCGCTACGTAGCGACCGAGCACACACGCAGCTCGGTCGCTACGTAGCGACCGAGCACACACGCTGCTCGGTCACTACGTAGCGACCGAGCACACACGCTGCTCGGTCGCTACGTAGCGACCGAGCATTCACGCTGCTCGGTCGCTTCGTAGCGACCGAGCACGCACACGCTGCTCGGTCGCTACGTAGCGACCGAGCACACATGCAGCTCGGTCGCTACGTAGTGAACGAGCACGCACACGCTGCTCGGTCGCTACGTAGCGACCGAGCACACACACTGCTCGGTCGCTACGTAGTTACCGAGCTCAAGCCAACTCTCTACTCGCTACATAGCGACCTGTAAGGCCTCAGAAAGGTCCTCCTTTGAGTTCTCTTTTGAATCCTTGTCGAAACACTTTTCGTTTCGTCTCAATCGGAGTTTCCGTTGAGATTTTACGACGAAAACAAGTAGGACTCTTCTCGGCTTGCTTCCACTCGCTACGTAGCGACATGTCAGACTGTCAGTCGCTACGTAGCGACCTGTAAGGCCTCAGAGAGGTCCTCCTTTGGGTTCTCATTTGAATCCTCGTCGAAACGCTTTTCGTTTCGTCTCAATCGGACTTTCCGTTGAGATTTTACGACGAAAACAAGTGGGACTCGTCTCGGCTTGCTTCCACTCGCTACGTAGCGACCTGTCAGACTGTCAGTCGCTACGTAGCGACCTGTAAGGCCTAAGAAATGTCCTCCTTTGGGTTCTCTTTTGAATCCTCGTCGAAACGCTTTTCGTTTCGTCTCAATCGGAGTTTCCGTTTAGATTTTACGACGAAAACAAGTAGGACTCTTCTCGGCTTGCTTCCACTCGCTACGTAGCGACCTGTCAGACTGTCAGTCGCTACGTAGCGACCTGTAAGGCCTCAGAAAGGTCCTCCTTTGGGTTGTCTTTTGAATCCTCATCGAAACGCTTTTCGTTTCGTCTCAATCGGAGTTTCCGTTGAGATTTTACGACGAAAACAAGTAGGACGCTTCTCGGCTTGCTTCCATTCGCTACGTAGCGACCTGTCAGACTGTAAGTCGCTACGTAGCGACCTGTAAGTCCTCAAAGGGTTCCTCCTTTGCGTTCTTCTTTGAATCCTCTTCGAAACGCTTTTCGTTTCGTCTCAATCGAAGTTTCCGTTGAGATTTTACGACGAAAACAAGTGGGACTCGTCTCGGCGCCCTTCCACTCGCTATAGCGACCGAGATGACATCCTCACTCGCTATAGCGTCCTGTCAGGCCTCAAAGGGGTCCTCCTTTGCGTTCTCCTTTGAATTCTCATCGAAACGCTTTTCGTTTCGTCTCAATCGGAGTTTCCGTTCAGATTTTACGACAAAGACAAGTAAACCTCATCTTAAACTCCTTGGCTTGTTTCTGCTCACCCTACCTCCATCTTTGCGTTCACTTTCGAATTTCGATCGAAACGTCTCTTGTTTCGCCTCGATTGAAGTTACCATTGAGACTTTACGATATAAAAAAAAACCGCAAAGACCTATTTTCTCGCATGGATTCAGATTAATCGTATAAAACGGCAATGGTTAACTTAACACCTTAGCCGCCTTAACTATACGATTACGTTGAACTTTTTTACAAAAATCGACGTCTTATCTAAGGAGAAGATAACAGTCAAGTTCGGAAGATAAATGTCAAGTTTCAAAGGATAAACACCAATATCGGAAATGGCGAACATACACGAGAATAGGAAACGGAAATGAGCACGCAAAACTGAGAAGGGACAAAACTGCATCTTCGAGAGAACTAAGGTATTTCCGACTTGAAATTTTTGAAACCAGACTTGGAATTTTCGTAGGAAATTACTTTGAGGCTGCCATAGAACTTTAGGGAACGTAAAACCTAGGCGGATCGTCTAGCGAACTAAGTTTTAAGCGATTTTTCCTGTCTCGATATATTGTTCCATAATTGTTCATCCAGATCTTGCAAACCGATCTAAACTCTCCGAAAGTCGAGAAACGATCGCCACGCATATCAAGCTCGCTTCCTAAAGAGAGAAAAAGTTAGAGACATGAACGTCGTCTTAAAACCGATTCGTTTCTGGCAATTTTCTCGGAACCGACATATCCCAAGTCGTCAACGTGGAAACAACCAAATCACAGTCCAAGCGTCGTCTATAAATCGCCCCGAATTATCGATCATTCCAAACATCAGAAGAGGAAACGTACACAACCCTTCAAAGTATCGGTTCAACCGTTTTCTTTCATAAAAAAAAAAAGGGGGAGTAGGTACGTATACTATACTCGTATACTCCCAAACTTCAAAAAACTTCTGCAAATCGTCAAGAATAGGCAAACGACAATCTTAATATTCGTCTAAACGCTAGCAACATATCTAGACGATCATGAACATAATCTCAAAAACTATACATCATTTCTTGTCGCAATCATGCGTACAGAAAACTTGTACCAATATCAAACTGAAACTCGACGATTAGCCAAAATATTGAAGCCTTTTCCGGCTTCAGAAAGCCAGTTTCGTTTTAAAAATTTCTACGAGAAATCTTCAATCACCAAAGCATTTCTTTCAGTTTCCTTTGTACCAAGTAAGTCACGGAAAAGCATCGAAAACATTTGGGACAAAGAAAACTCGAGAATATATGTAGCATCGTGCACATTAAAAGGATCACTTTCCTCCTGATGGTTAGCTAGATCCACCTCTGGTTGACCAATTCGTTCAAGAAACGAATGTGTCATGAGAATCCTCTCAAAAAACCTATGAAAAACGTTCCGCGACTAGATCGTATTGAAATAAACTTCGGTAATACTCCATGAGTAACTCCAAGCAACTTTCACCTAAGATCAAAATCACAGCGGGAACGTTTCTCGTAGAACCCGCAGAAACAATGCTACTTTGACATATGTATACATATCTCTGAGTTACGACCTTCGTAAAATCGGTTATGTGATATGATAAATTATCGTATAGCCCACAGTCGGAAATCATATGATAAATTCTTCGTAACGGAAAATCTAAACTTTTCGAAAATTGACCAAGTTCAATACGCTCCACAGTTTACTTTAAGCCCGCAACGTTTTAACCATAATACGCGGCATGTAAGGAAAAATTTGTAACAAAGCTTCTAGAGCTATACGAAACATCCTAAAAATGCACGAAATACATCTCGGAAGGCCAACACTTCACAAAGCACTATGAAGGAAAACGCTTGTTCCCATGGACAAATTCACACGACACCTCAGTCATAATTCCTCGATCGCAAATAAAACTATTAGCATCCAAACATGAAACAACAAATTTGGCTGCGAACATTCCTAGTCAAACTAGAATGTTTTTTCAAACGCACGGCTAAGACTAAACCCTTGCAACATCGCGAAATATCTTCAAGCCCGCGAACATTTCAAGCACGAAACGTGGCATACGAAAGAATAACAAATCTTCAGCATCGCGAGACGTCGCAGACGACTGACGATTAGTTCTTCGACGAAATTTCCTTCCTCGAATAAAAACACCTTCATGGAAGACCAAACAGTCATACGCACTAACATCTTCTCAAAAAAGTATTCTTCGCGTAAGATCCGAAACGGTATTTTTTACCATTAAGTTTGTTGCTGATCACAACAAACTCTCAACGTCCTAAACAGACATAGCCATCTCACGAAGATGACTCTCTTACATCCGACACAAGGATAATAGCGCTATAAAAGAAATCCGAAATTTTGGTCCAGCACTTCCGGTCTCCGGAGAGATGCTCGATTCGTATCAAACAAGTCGTATAAGCCGAGAACCTATCGCGGACTTTAAATCGATACGAATCAGGAAGAAATCGCAACAGGAAAAACGATAGCCGGCCAGTCACCGCACAATCCTTAAACCGAAAGTAAACCTAGGTCTTGCCCTAAACCCAGCGCACTGGTCTCTAACATCTCTAGGCATAGTATCAAACACTCTGATACGAGATCCCAAAATTTGTCTCTTTGCCAATGTTCGAACGTCTTCAGAAAATCCCGCAAGTTTACACACTGCGGAAAACTCTCGAAACAGATTATGGATATGGCAATTCACACAGAGTTAGATTACGAGACGACAACTCGTAGTCTTCCCTCTACACCCATACAAAATGCCATCGGCAGCAACACGCCTTATAACCGTTACATAAAAACTAAACCATAAAGGTCCTACTGGAAAACTAGTCATAAGAACCTTAACTCCAAGACGAACTACGAAAGGCTTGATCCCTTCAACAAGGGTACGTAGGCAGCCGTCATAAGGCGCAGCCCCAATCTTATCGCGTTTTCTACTTTTAGGAGAGCGAGAAGATCACTTACCACAGACCTTTTCAACCATTAATTCCGCCTAACTCACCTAACTTGCCTAACTTGCCAAGCCACTCGCTAGATCCTCACGCTAGAAGCTCATGGTTCTAACGAGCTGGGGGGCTAACTGTTGGGGTCAAAATCGGTCACGACGGAATCAATGTCTGAAAGTCCGTAAAAATCAGTATAAACGTTTTTACGAAAAGTAATCTTCGTAAAGATATCTTTACGAAGAGCCTTGCAGTAAAATATCGTCCAAATCTCAATCGAACCACTAAATACCGATTGTCCGAAGGCAACGGACATGTATCCAAATCGGCCGCGGACAAACTCGAGTATGGAAATCAGACCGCAGACAAGCCAAGCTCGATCGATACGCGGCGACCAAGCATGCACACAGCTCAGTCTCTACGTAGCGACCGAGCGTCCGTGCCGCTCGGTCGCTATGTAGCAACCGAGCCCGAGCCAAGCTCGGTCGCTACGTAGCGACCGAACGTCCGTCCCGCTCGGTCGCTATGTAGCGACCGAGCCCGAGCCAAGCTCGGTCGCTACAGAGCGACCGAGCCCGAGCCAAGCTCGGTCGCTACGTAGCGATCGGGCTCGAGCCAAAGTTCGGTCGCTGCGTAGCGACCGAGCTCTTCCGAACATCGGTATGACACCAGTCCATGCATTCTCGTCAAACCTTCAAATGCTATCTCCCGAAGACCGTAGCGAGCTCAGTCTATGTTTTCCGCTATTCTAAATCAACGATCAAACTTTGCGGATTAGAAACCGCGGAAAGTTCTTTCTTTGTCGAAAGAAATCGTAGTAAACTCTTCGAGTCGGAAGACGGCCCAAAGGGACCTAAAACACGACTCGAGGCCCATCCTGCGATTTCTTAACCAAAGGCCCGTAAACCACAGCCCGGTTTACGCTTGGTCCACAAGGAAGGATAAATGTCAAGTTTTCGTGGATAAATACGGAAGTTTTGAAGATAATTGTGAAAATCGGGAAAAATGGAATATCTCCATTTTTACGCTATGACGGCTTAAGGGCAGAAGAGTAAAAGCGTAAACCGACCTTGGAGCTAGTATATAAGGAGTCCTAGGCGAGGAGCATGGGGGGGAGCTTTTTAGACTCGGAATTCTCTGCACTTAGAAACTTTAGGTTTATTCTCGACAAGTTTGGTTTCTATGACTGGCACTCAATTACTAGACGAACTCGCCGAGACAGTTCGATCTCTTGTCCAGCTCTATCAATTGAACTACGTTCGGCTTGATCGTCGAAAGGGGTACGTAGGCAGCCTTTAACAAGGTTCAGTCCGAAATCAATCAAAAACCTTTTATTTATCTTTTTCGTCTTTTGTTATCGAGCTGCGACTCAAATAGGTTTGAGCTTTTAGGCTGCTAGAACTAAGTAACTCGCTGACAGCCTTTGCGGCCAAAGCTTTTATGATCCCTTGTAATGATAGCAACGCTCTTACGCGGACTCGAAATAAGATCTACTGTTTTCTCTAAACTCGTTTGTTATCTTTTCATGATTTCCGCATATATTCGATCACTTGTCGTTGGCTCTCGCAGAGATCCGGGACCTCTGGGAAATTAGGGTTTTCCTAGTTTCCTTATTTAAACGGAAATCGACAGTGCGAATTTCGGTTCCCACAGTAACTATCCGACCCATGATTTGGAGATGGCTGCAGTAGTATTTGCATTAAAGATATAGAGATCATATCTTTATGGTGCCAGGGTGCAAATACTCACAGACCATAAGAGCTTGAAGTACATTTTCACTCAGCCTGAGTTAAACTTAAGGCAGAGGAGGTGGATGGAGTTTGTTGCAGATTATGTTCTGGACATAGCTTATCATCCTGGGAAGGCAAACCTAGTGGCTGATGCTTTGAGCCGCAGAAGGGCTGAAGTGTCATCTGAGAGGGAGGCGGATGAACTGGAAGGGATGATCAGGTCCTTGAACCTCAACACCTTGGTTGGTTCAGATGAGCCATTGGGGTTGGAGGCAGTGAACCAGGCCGATCTCCTGACCAGGATCAGGCAAGCACAGGGCCTGGATGAAAATCTAAAGAAGGTAGCCGCCAATGACAAGACCGAGTACCAGACAACTGACAATGGTACCATCTTGGTCAATGGGAGGGTCAGTGTTCCTAATGATAAGGAACTCAAAGAAGAGATTATGAGACAGGCTCATAAGTCTAAGTTTTCAGTTAATCCTGGACTGAACAAGATGTATAGGGATCTGAAAAGGTACTACCATTGGGTGAGGATGAAATTTGACGTTGCAGAGTGGGTGGCTAAGTGTCCCACTTCTCAACTGGTGAAGGCAGAACATCAGGTTCCCAGTGGTCTACTTCAGAACCTACCCATACCAGAATGGAAATGGGATCACATCACAATGGATTTTGTGACTGGGTTTCCCACGACCAGGAATAAGAAAGATGCAGTATGGGTTGTGGTTGATCGGCTAACCAAGTCGGCTCATTTCCTGCCAATCAAGAAAGGGGATGGGGTCGACAGGATTGTGGAAGTGTACCTAGACGAGATAGTGAGGTTGCATGGTGTTCCAGCAAGCATTGTCTCGGACAGGGATCCAAGATTTTCATCTTATTTCTGGCAGGCTTTCCAAAAGGCCTTGGGAACCAGAGTGAATATGAGCACATCTTATCATCCTCAAACGGATGGGCAGTCTGAAAGGACAATCCAAACCTTAGAGGATATGCTAAGGGCGTGTGTGTTAGACTGGGGAGAGTCTTGGGAAAAACACTTACCCTTAGTGGAGTTTGCTTACAACAATAGCTTCCATACAAGCATTGGTATGTCGCCATATGAGGCTTTGTATGGTAGGCCGTGCAGGACACCCCTATGCTGGATCCAAGAGGGGGAGCGTAGCATGTTGGGTCCTGAGATTGTAGAACAGACCACTGAGAAGATCAGGATGGTCAAAGAGAAGATGAAAGAGGCGCAGGACCGCCAAAAGAGCTATGCAGACAAGCGTAGGAAACATCTTGAGTTTGAGGTCAATGACCTGGTGTATCTCAAGATGATTACCTTTAAGGGTAGGACCAGGGTTTCTGGACGAAAGAAACTGGATCCTAGGTACTTGGGTCCATTCAGGATCATAGAGAGAGTGGGTGCAGTGGCATACAAGTTGAACTTGCTATCAGCAATGGATGAATACCACAATGTGTTCCATGTATCCCAACTCCGGAGATGCTTGTCTGAACAAGACATTGTCTTGCCCGAGATTCCTGCTGACCTTGGTAAGGACCTGGCTTTGGAAACCTTGCCAGTTCGGATTGTGGATCGGTCAGAGAAAGCTATGAGAAAGAAGACAGTTCCCATGATCAAAGTGGTGTGGGATTGCAATGGTAAGGACCTCATCACTTGGGAAACAGAAGTAAAAATGAAAGCTATGTATCCGGATTGGTACATACAATTTCTTCCTGAGAAAACACTTAACATGGATTCGAGGACGAATCCCAAGTTAGTCGGGGAGACTTGTCATGTCCCCGATCCTAGATAGGATCGCCCGGACGGGCCATGGTGCGGGGAGACGCACCAGTCAGGTCATTAGACATTGAGACAAGCGTATCATGGTCCTGAATGAAGGTTAAGGGCATCAGTCAGCTGAGACTTAACCAGGATACGATGGAAACAAGGGTAAAGGAGTTGAGTGAGTGTTTAGGCAGCTGGATGAGTGTTGGTTTGAGTTCAATCAGCTCGGTTAAGCTGGTATTCAGTTCACCATGATCTGTTCAGCTCACAAGAGCTGGTGGACTAGCTCACTCAGCTGGGAACAGCTGGAGGTCAGCTCAATCCGGTGAATGGTGCGTTCTGGTTCGGATCAGTGTGGACGAGTCCGGGACGGTTACTGGGCGAGCCGATGGTCCGGGTGCAGGACGGTTCGACCAAATTGGTCTTAGGCTTGGGACAGGGAGTGGACAAGCTTCCAGAGTGTGAGCTGAGGCTCAGTGATCGATTTGTCAAAGGAAGAAAAGGGGAGAAACCGCCAATGGGCGGTTATGGGACGGTTATGGGACGGTTTTGGGAAGAAGGGATGTGATTTTTGGTAACTGTTCGCCCAGGCGGTTGGGGACAGTTTAAGTCGTCCTCTCTCTCTCATTTCTGCCATTCTGGTTGATTTTTACTCACTTTCACACAGAGAGAAACACAGAGAAAATTCAAGAGAGAAAGAGAGACACAAACCTTGGATTGGCCGATTTGATCCAAGAGATTGTTCTTGAGTGTTCCTTGTGTGTTTGGGCGTGTGATCAAGAGGATGGATTTGAGGCAGAAAGACAAGGAGAAGGCAAAGGAGAAAGAGAAGGAAGTCGCCCCTGGAGACCGAACTCTTAAGGTGAGAGGTGTGGCCAAGAGTAACCGGACAAGGCCGCGGATGATGGCCGTGTGAGTCTGCCGGTTTGGATCGATTGGCCACTCCTTACTCTGACTTCTTCTACTCTGTTTTCTTCATATATATTGTACTATGGATTGTTTTATGATATTACAGGGAAGGATCTATCGATCTTAAGGCCTTGGCCTGATCAAATCCCCATGAAAGCCCCTTGTTCTTGTGTGGGCTGTTCATGGCCGAGATCACTATGATCTGAGCCGGTTCTTTTGAATCTGATTATGGGAATATTTTTCTTCTGAATTGTCATGATTTATCATGAATTTTAATTGGTATTTGGATCTCATTTTAAAGGGGTCAGATTTGACATTTTTGATGATTGTTCTTGACTAGATTGGATCCGACCATGCAATGTGAACTGATTCTTGTTTTGTAATCTAACCTTGTGATTGTGTGTTTGTTTGTGTTGGATCCAGGACCAGAAATGGACCGTGGTAAGGGAAAAGCACCATGAGGACCGCGGCCATGGGAAGATGTGTGGTGATTGGGTTGATTCTGAAAATTGTGTAATTATTGTAGCCTATTGTGCAACTTGTGAACTTATGCGATTCTAGTGTGTGATCTATTTATTAGGATGATGAATGATGTATGAACCTTGGTTATTATCTATGAAATATCTATTTGCCCTAGTCGATGTTGGATTGTTTAAGTGTGAATGTTGGAACCTCAAAACTCTGAAAAAGACTTAGAATTATTTAACACTTGAACTTGAATATGTAAATGAAACTGGTTGCATTGTTTGGTGAGGCCGCGGTCTGGTTCGATTGGGGAATCCAGGATCGGGTCTTACAGGTGCTCCCCAAGGTGATACACTAGGGCGTATGAACCCCTTCTCAAGCAAATCCTCAAGTTGCTTCTTCAGCTCTGCCATCTGAGCTGGTGCCATTCTATATGGACTTTTAGATAATGGGGCCGTTCCAGGTTCCAATTCAATGATGAATGGGTCAGCCCTATCAGGGGTAATGCCCTGTAGTGCCCCAAACACATCCTGAAATTCCCGAACCAGTGGTATACCCTCTGGGTCACAGGCCCCTACAACCTCATCAGTGTAAATGGTAGCCAAAAAGGCCTCACAACCATTTCCAAGCATCCGTTCTACTTGGACTGCTGAAACCACCAAACTACAAGTGGTTGGCTTGATTCCTTGGTACTTAATCGGGGGTCCAAACTCGTTCTCAAGTTGCACCCTTCCCCGGTGACAATCTAGAGTTGCCTGATACTTTCCCAACCAGTCCATGCCCAAGATCACTTCATGATGGTTGAGGGGGACAACAATCAGATCTATAGGCATCGGCCTATCCAAGATCACCACAGGGATGTCCTTAACCAGACCGAGTGAGTTCATAACTTGCCCTCCGGCCGCACTCACTCGTTCAGGACCATCCCATGTTCCATACTGGAACAAACCTTTTCCAATCATTCCTGGACTCACAACACTATGTGCAGTTCCAGTATCGAAAAGTACATGTGTTTCCACACCACCTATCATTAAGTACTTAGATGAGTAGGATCTCGGTTTGATCACACATTTGGAAAATGTCCCATACCATTCTCCAAAGCATCACACATCTGTGAACGTCTCATACCATTCACAAAAGTGTTTATAGTATACCTCAATCCTCATCATACTAAGATACTTAACATCGTGTTTCCAATTCCTCTTGGAATTGATCCATTCCATTCACTCAATCTTAAGGAATCCTTCCTTGACTTACACTGAGTCCAAGCTGATCCATCTGATCACAAGCCCACTCATGTACTAGCCATGTAGCGTCTCCCTTAGACTAACATGAACATTGCATATGCTCACTTGTTTTGAACGGCCACCAAGGGATAACATTTACCTCCAAGAGAGTGCTGCACGTTTCTTTCAACCTAAGCCACTCTCTGGTCCATGTTACTTCCCTTGTCCAGGTCGTCCATACAAAGATCTTGCATTGCGTCCATCATCCAATCCGTCTACTATTCCCAAATAACTAGATAAACTAACCTTTATGTTTTCAGGGTCTTGCCGTGGAAGAGTGTATCTTGGCTAAGCCGGCTCATCTTGGAACTTCCCCGTTCACAAGCATGAAACCAATCTTACCTCAACTCTCGCTTGGCTCACCACAGCTAAGGTTCAGAGTCATCATAGTTTTCAGAAATAATTTCGGTTTGGAACTCAACATCCTTGAGCACTGTCCGTAACTGGATCAAGCATGCTCTGATACCAACTTGTAAGACCCGATCCTGGCCGACTAGGCCGCGGTCGATGCCTCACGTCGCTCAGTCCATACCCAGACCGAACCTCTAAAAATTTTGCCCTTTATTTAAAATATCGCCCATTGGCGAGGGCTAACTCAGATCCTAGCTCAAGACTACCTTAGTCATTCCCTAGCTAGATCCTTTCAACTTATGCACAGTGGAATAGTATCTACTTAACCATTGGTCTATAACCAATATAATACTTGTCTGGTCGAATCACCTCGGCTAATGGTTAGTATACTCAACTACCAGCTAGCTCCAAGGTCAATCCCGAACCCAAATCAAGGCATACAAATCTGAGGTTCCATTCCCCTAACCATTCTATCTAGATCTATGCAACATTGCTAGATCATACCTTTGCCACACCCACGAAGCTTGTTAGCTCATCGGCCCAACTACTCTAGCTGAATGAACTCATAAACCAGCTGATCGAGCTGTCACACTCGAACTGAGCTAGGACCGAGCTATGGCCAGCTGCCATATACTGCGTCCAGTTCCTTTACACACACAAAACAACTCCCTTAGGTACTTAGTCATTCAGCCAACCATCCCCACAGACATAAGTAACCCTTGAGAAGTCTTCAAACAGCTAAGGACATGCATCTGGCCCTTACCGGCTCATGCACTGTCCCACATCCTTTTGCCTTATCAACTTATGATACCAAGTCCAGCTCATGGACTAACAATACCCATCAGATCCTGAGTCAATCAACCAACCACCCCACATGACTCAGAACTTATGAGTCTTCATACTTCCTAATCAGTCATGGAACCATGTCCCACTGAACCTGATTAGTGTTGCTCTTACCACCGGTGCATCCTTCGACCAATCAGATCAGACACCTTGATCTATCATCCAAGGATCAGGTCGTCCATCCTTGCCCATGATCAGATCACACACGGCCTGCCTTACCATCACCAAGGTTGATAACCAGCAATTCCTTATGATCAATATCATAGGTGACAATATGTTCCAGTACACAAACATATGATCAGATATCCTAACACAAGGATCTGACCCCAATATGCCCTCAGGTGCAATTTCGACCCAAAGCAAACCTGCTCCAATAATCAATTAAAATTCATGACAGTTCATGATAAATCATAACTAAGATAATGGTCCAATCAGATTTCCCAGAACCGGCCTCCATCCCATAGATCTCGGCCAAGATCAGCCGAACTGGCCCAAGGGACCATCTCTAAATCAATCAGATAAAAATCCCCAAATACCAAGATAATTCATGATAATTCACCACTAAGGCCCTGTTCGTTTGTACATCTCGAAGATGCATCCAGATGCTCCATCTAGATGTCTTACCCAGATGCTCCATCTGGGTGTTGTTCGTTTCTTCATTTCGTCCATGCATCCAGATGAATCATCTAAATGCAACTATGTTCGTTTGCTTTTCATTTTTTAACTTCCATCTGCATCCAGGTGGACTTGTTAATAAAATGACTAAAATTTAATTTTTTACGTTTCGGCGGGAAATACATTTTTCTGGTTTTGGCAGGAAAATACATTTTTCCGGTTTTGGCGGGAAAATCCAGTTTTCCGGTTTTGGCGGAAAAATGCGATTTTCCGGTTTTGGCGGGAAAATGCGATTTTTCGGTTTTGGCGGGAAAATGCGATTTTTCACTTTTGGCGGGAAAATACGATTTTCCGGTTTTGGTGGAAAAATACAATTTTCCAGTTTTGACGGGAAAATACAGTTTTCCGGTTTTGGCGGAAAAATGTGTTTTTCCGGTTTTGGCGGGAAAATACGTTTTTCCGGTTTTGGCGGGAAAATCCAGTTTTCCAGTTTTAGCGGGAAAATACGATTATTTGGTTTTGGCGAGAAAATACGTTTTCCGGTTTTGGCGGGAAAATCCATTTTTTCGGTTTTCGCGGGAAAATACGTTTTTCGGTTTTCGCGGGAAAATACGTTTTTCGGTTTTAGGAGGAAAATACGTTTTCCGGTTTTGGCGGGAAAATTTCATTTTCCGGTTTTGGCGGTAAAATTGTGTGTTTTCCGGTTTTGGCGGGAAAATGCGTTCTACCGGTTTTGGCGGGAAAAATTCTGTTTTCGGGTTTTGGCGGGAAAATCCTGTTTTCCAGTTTTGGCGGTAAAATTTCATTTTCCGGTTTTGGCGGTAAAATTGTGTGTTTTCCGGTTTTGGCGGGAAAATGCGTTTTACCGGTATTGGCGGGAAAAATTCTATTTTCCGGTTTTGGCGGGAAAATTCTGTTTTCCGGTTTTGGCGGGAAAATTATGTTTTCCGGTTTTGGCGGGAAAATTATGTTTTCCGGTTTTGGCGGGAAAATTGTGTTTTTCAGTTTTGGCGAGAAAACTGTGTTTTTCGGTTTTGGCGAGAAAATGCGTTTTTCCGGTTTTGGCGGGAAAATGCTTTTTGCGGTTTTGGCCGGAAAATGCTTTTTGGAGTTTAGGCGGGAATATGCGTTTTTGGGTTTTGGCGGGAAAATGCTTTTTTCGGTTTTGGTCGAAAAGTACGGTTTTACTGGTTTAGCCGAAAAATGTGTTTTTATGAAAATGTGTGTTTTATGTTTTTTTTGCGGAAAAACGCATCTTGCGGTTTTGGCGGAAAAGTGTATTTTTCAGTTTTGGCGAGAAAATGCATTTTTTGGTTATAGCGGAAAAATGTATATGCAAAAAAATAAAATTTATCGTTTTGGACTGAACTAGATGCATCTGCATCCAGATGCACCATCAAGACTCACCTTCATTTGGGTGAGAATTTGAGATGAGTTTTTAAAATTCAGCTGGATGATCCATCTGGATGTAGTATTATAATGCACAAAACGAACATCAATTTGCATCTTCACCCAGATGGATCACCTGGGTGAGCAAACGAACATGCCAGATTGCACCCTTTCGCTTATGGCAGTTACCACACGCCCTGGAACTGCCAAACCACTCCTGGACAAGTCCAAACAAGGCCCAGACTGATTGCCCACGCCCATGACCCAACCACAAGAGCCCTCCAGCCCATTGGTACACATGGGTCATCCACATGGCCTGGTCACTGTCCCGACCCGAACCAACTGCCCAAGACTCGAACACTCAGTCCAGCTGAGTTGAGCTGATCCCCAGCTGATACAGCTGAGTTAGCTAGACCATCCAGCTCAGGGAGCTGACCTACACTTCAGTGAGCTACACCGAGCTGCACTACACTTCACCTAGCTGGTCGAGCTTGCTTACTGCATCGCCCAGCTGTTATACACTGTGTCCAGCTTGCTTCCTTTATCTTCTTCAATCCTTCTAAGTCCCTTGGTCACTTTCCAGACCTAGACTTAGTTTTCCCATGATCCATTCTGATCACTCACTTCATCGAGCTTCACCTGGATCTTGTCCAGCTACCAGCTCGATGTCCAGCTCCTTTGAGCTTGTCTCCTTCTTGGATTAGCTATGTCTTAGCTCCCCGATGCCCTTAACCTTACCTTCAGGCCATGATATACTTGTCTTTAAGTCATGTGACCTGAATGGTGCGTTTCCTCGCACCGCAATCCGTCCGGACGACCCTATCCAGGATCGGGGACATGACATCCGTGTCTGTCCATCAGTTCACATATCAGCACATTGGTTCTTGGACTCTGCACGATGGCCCTTCCTGTGGACTCTTTGGGTGATTTTGGCCCATGTGGGCTGTCTGTTCAATACACACAGGACGTCCGTGGGTGTCCGCCAGCACACACAGGACATTCGTGGCTGTCCGTCAGCACACACAGGACGTCCGTGGCTGTCCGTGTGTGTCCATGTGTGTCTGTGGGTGTCCGCCAGCACACACAGGACGTTCGTGGCTATCAGTGGCTGTCCGTCAGCACAGACAGGACGTCCATCTGTGTCTGTCAGTACACACAGGACGTCCGTGTGTGTCTGCGTGTGTCCGTCAGCACACACAGGACATATGTGGCTGTCCATCAGTACACATATCAGCACGTTGGTCCTTGGACTCAGCACGCTGGCCCTTACGTGGACTGTTCGGGTGATTTTGACCCACGTGGGCTGTCTGTGGCTGTCCGTCAGCACACATAGGACGTCTGTGACTGTCCGTGTGTGTCTGTGTGTGTCCGTCAGCACACACAGGACGTCCGTGGGTGTCCGTCAGCACACACAGGACGTCCGTGTGTGTCCGTCAGCACACACATGACGTCCGTGGCTGTCCATGTGTGTCCGTGTGTGTCCGTCAGCACACACAGAACGTCCGTGGCTGTCCATCAGTACACATATCATCACTTTTGTACTTGGACTCAGCACCCTGGCCCTTCCCGTGGACTGTTTGGGTGATTTTGGCCCACGTGGGCTATCAGTTCAGTACACAAAGGACTTCCGTGGGTGTCCGCCAGCACACACAGGAAGTCCATGGGTGTTCGTGGCTATCCGTCAGCACACACAGGACGCCCATGGCTATCCATCAGTACACATATCAGCACGCTGGCCCTTCCCGTGGACTGTTCGGGTGATTTTGGCCCACGTGGGCTGTCTGTTCAGTACACACAGGACGTCCGTGGGTGTCCATCAGCACACACAGGACGTCCTTGGCTGTCCATAAGTACACACATGACATCTGTGGCTGTATGTGTGTGTCTGTGTGTGTCCGTCAGCACACACATGACGTCTGTGTCTGTCCATCAGTACACATATCAGCACGTTGGTCGTTGGACTCAGCACTATGGCCCTTCCCGTGGACTGTTCGGGTGATTTTGGCCCATGTGGGCTGTCTGGTCAGTACACACAGGACGTCCGTGGCTGTCCGTGTGTGTCCGTCTGTGTCCGTCAGCACACACAGGACGTCCGTGTCTATCCATCAGTTCACATATCAGCATGTTGGTTTGTGGACTCCGCATGATGGCCCTTCCCGAGGACTGTTTGGGTGATTTGGGCCACGTGGGCTGTCTGTTCAGTAAACACAGGACGTCCGTGGGTGTCCGCCAGCACACACAGGACGTCCGTGGCTGTCCGTGGCTGTCCGGCAGCACACACAGGACGTCTGTGGCTGTCCGTGTGTGTCCGTGTGTGTCTGTGGGTGTCCGCCAGCACACATGACGTTCGTGGCTGTCTGTCAGCACACACAGGACGTCCATGTGTGTCCGTCAGCACACACAGGATGTCCATGTGTGTCCGTCAGCAAACACATGACGTCCATCAGTACACATATCAGCACGCTGGCCCTTCCCGTGGACTGTTCGGGTGATTTTGGCCCAAGTGGGCTGTCTGTTCAGTACAAAAAGGACATACGTGGGTGTACGTCAGCACACACAGGACGTCCGTGGGTGTCCGTCAGCACACACATGACGTCCGTGGCTGTCTGTGTCTGTCCGTGTGTGTTCGTCAGCACACACAGGATGTCTGTGGCTGTCCATCAGTACACATATCAGCACGTTGGTCCTTGGACTCAGCACGCTGGCCCTTCCCGTGGACTGTTTGGGTGATTTTGGCCCACGTGGGCTGTCTGTTCAGTACACACAGGACGTCCGTGGGTGTCCATCAGCACACACAAGACATCTGTGTGTGTCTGTCAGCATACACCGGACGTCCGGGGCTGTCCGTGTGTGTCCGTCAGCACACACAGGACGTCCGTGACCGTCCTTCAGTACACATATCAGCACGTTGATCCTTGGACTCAGCATGCTGACCCTTCCCGTGGACTGCTTGGGTGATTTTAGCCCACTTGGCTGTCTGTTCAGTACACACATGACGTCCGTGGGTGTCCATCAGCACACACATGACATCCGGGGCTGTCCGTGTGTGTCCGTCAGCACACACAGGACATCCGGGGCTGTCCGTGTGTGTCTGTGTGTGTCCATCAGCAAACACAGGACGTCCGTGGCTGTCTATCAGTACACATATCAGCACATTGGTCGTTGGACTCAGCACGCTGACCCTTCCCGTGGAATGTTCGGGTGATTTTGGCCCACGTGGGCTGTCTTGTCAGTACACACAGGATGTCCTTGGGTGTCCGCCAGCACACACATGACATCCGTGGCTGTTCGTGTGTGTCCGTCTGTGTCCGCCAGCACACACAGGACGTCCATGTCTGTCCATCAGTACACACATCAGCACGTTGGTTCTTGGACTCCGCATGCTGGCCCTTCCCGTGGACTGTTTGGGTGATTTGGGCCCACGTGGGCTGTCTGTTCAGTACACACGAGACGTCCGTAGGTGTCCGCCTGTCACGCCCCCAATCCTGGAAAGGATTGTCAGGACGGCCATGGTTCGAGGAAACGTACCAGCCAGTCTTAGGACATCAAGGCAAGCGTTCCATGGTCGAAAAAGAAGGTTAAGAACATAAGGAAACTTAGACTTAACCTTATATAAGCTATGGTCCGGGTCCGGGTCAGTGGCCGGCTGTGAGGTCCGGCCATGAGGCCATGGGCTGTTGGGTCTTTGGACAAGGCCGTGGGCTAAGTCCAGGAGGCTTGGGGCGTGGGTTGGGCTTATGACCGACCCCAAACCCAATCAGAAAGGGCGATGGGATGCAAGTGGCCTAGAGGGCACAACCCTTGGCCGATGGTGCCTGTTCGCTAGCAAGTCATGCCTGTTCGTGGGGCAAGACTTGCCCCCTCGTTTTCTATAAATATGGGGCCTCTCCTGTTGGTTTCATTATCCAATTCCAGAGTAAAATGCTCATATAAAAACGTAGAGAGAGAGAGAGAGAGTACCGGCCAAGAGATCGGCCAGAAAAGGGCCGGTCGTGGTGGTTTTGTATCTCCGGCAAGGTGAACGGTTTAGGAGAGAGGACGCCGTGTGGTTATGAATACCCAAGGCATAGAGAAAGGTCTGGAGAAGGACTCCAAAGCCGTGGTTCAGTCAGATAGGGTCAGTGGGGTAACCACCGACTCATCGGCTAAGACAATCGGACAGTCCGAACCGGTCTAGCCATGGGCGTTTGGATTGTGTCCTATTCTTCTCATTCTTTTCATCCAATTCTTCTTCTACTCCTTCTGTACATTGGCGTGGCCTTGTGGATATGTTGGGATTGGTTATAACCGTGGTTCTGGTTGAGTAATGCGGTCGCGGTCCATAAACGTCAAGTTAGGCGCGTGCATGGTCTCAATCGGCCTCAGGTGATCCGATTGGATAGGGGCGGTTCTGTTCTGTTCTGAACGGTTGCAACCCTTCCCTGAACAGTCACAATGGTTCATGACTTGTGTAGGTTAAGGCGTGGTCCTTTGGCCATAGGCCGGACACACGTACAGACCAGACAGTCCATACGGACAGTTAGGTCGAACGGTTGGAACATCTGAATGGGTGCGAGTTGCCAAGGGTCATGAGTAGCCAAGAGGCACGAGTGTCCAAAGGGTACTAGTTCCCAAAGGGTGTGAGTTCCAAACGGTGCCATTGGTTCAAGGCTTAGGCCGAACCAAGTGGACAGTCCGCGGCTGCATAGTCAAACGGATGGACGGTTAGTTTAACCGGAGTGTTGTGTCGCAAGGTCTGATTGGTTGCAAGGCAATCCGGTTTGGTCTTGGGCCTTACTCTCTGGTATGGATCCAGGCTTTGGGTCAGATCAGGTAAGAAGGTCCGTGAGCCTTTGGGCCAGACTTATAACTGGTCGATCGCACCTAGATATTAACCAGACGGTTAGACGGGAGTATGGACGATCCGGCTATGGTTGGATAGCTTTAGCCGCAAAGGCTAAGTGGGATATCTTACAATAAACCTTGGGTTGGTGAGTAGGATAGGCGCCATATGCATTATGTAGGGCGTAGACCCACATGATGGCAATGGAAGGCCAGTTATATCAGTACCTGCTAAGTAGACGATGGCTTATCAAGTCAGGTGGTCAGATCATGTTTCATGACGATGGTTTGATGGCCGAGCACTAGTATGGATAGTCACGTTGCTGGAGTAAGAGTATTGATGTGATGCTTCTAGATATCAAACTTGGTGTTGATAGCTTCGAGATTGGCTAAGAGTCATGACGAAGTGTATGGCTAGTACTATGTGTTGTAGACCATAGATACTGAGCCTAAGTGTGGCTGTTCAAGGAAGGCCGTGTAAGATCTGATCATGGTTGAGTATGGACGACCTGACCTCTGAATGATGGTTCAAGGTGTCGGAACTAATCTGATTAAGGAATGCATCGTTTGGTATGAACAAATCATATGTGTTGTTTGGGTTAAGTCCCAAAGCCGGTCAGGCCAGATGATGACTCATCAGTTCCAAGTCATGTGAGGATGGTTGGTTGATTGACTTAGGATCAAATGAGATTTGTCAGTCCAGAATATGGATTGGGTACTATTGCCTATATGGCAAGGGGATGTTTGAGTGTGCATGAGCCGAGAAAGGCCAGATGCAAACCCTTATCCTTTCAAAGACTTCTCAAGGGTACTTATATCTGTGGAGATGGTTGGTTGAATGACTAAGTACCTAGGGGAGTTGTTTGATGCAGGAATCAAGATAAGGACCTTAAGTAAGATCATTGAGTGATCGTGGTCCAGCTGTCAAGCAAGAGCAATTCGAGTCAATGGAGGACCGATGAGCTAATAAGCTCAGTAGATGTGGCAAAGGTATGATCTAGCATTAACTTATGTAGATCTAGATAGAATGGTTTAGGGGAATGGAACCTCAGAATTGTATGGCTTGGTTTGGGTTTAGGATTGACCTTTAAGCTAATTGGTAGTTGAGTAAACTGACCAAGGCTAAGGTGATTCGACCAGACAAGTGTTAGATTGGTTTTAAACCAATGGTTAACTACAGAATAATCCGCAGCGTATCTGTTGATAGGATCTAGGCTATTAATGACTAGGGAAGTCTTTAGCTAAGATCTAAGTTAGCCCTCGCCTTTAGGCGATATTATAAATAAAGGGCGAAAATTAAGAGGTTCGGCCAGGAAGTGGACCGAGCGATGTGAGGCATCGACCGCGGCCAAGGCGGCCGGGATCGGGTCTTACAAGTTGGTATCAGAGCATGCTTGATCCTGTTTAGGACAACGCTCTAAGATTATGCGTTCCATACCGAAATTTTTTCCAAAACTATGATGACTATGAAACCTTAGTTTGGGTGAGCCATGAAACAGTTGAGGTAAGCTAGGGTATCATGCTTGTGAATGTGGGAATTCTAAGATGAACCGGCTTAGCCAAAATACATTTTCCAAGGGCAAGAACCTATAAACAGAAAGGTTGGTCGATCTAGTTATTTAGAAGTAATAGACGGGTTGGAAGGGATGGAAACAATGCAAGACTTGTTTATGGATGACCTGAACAAGGGAAGTAACATGGACCAGAGAGCGGCTTAGGTTGAAATAAACGTGCAGCATTCTACTGAAGTTAAGTGTTATCCCTTGATGGTCGTTCATAATAAGTAAAGCATATGCAATATTAAAATCTGACTCAAGGGAGACACAACATGACCAGTACACGAGTGGACTTCTGATCAGATGGATCATTTAGGACTCGGTATAAGTCAAGGTAGGTTTCCATTGATCGAGTCAGTTGTAATTAATCAATTCCAATCTGAATCCGTCCAAGGAAAGAATGAGGAAAATCATGATGTTCGTTCCAATCAATGGAAGAACATGATCTTAAGTACCGTAGTATGATGGGGATTGAGGTATATTAAAATTGCTCTTGTGAATGGTGTGAGCATTCGCAAAAGTAAGACGCCTTGGAGAATGGTACGGGACGTTTTCCAAGTGTGTGGTCAAACCGAGATCTTACTCATCTAGGTATCCACTGGAAGTGGAAGTATTAAAGTTATTGGCAATGCCATGAGGGATGTTATGGGACGTTCTTTGTGGTGTGGTCATGCACTGAGATAGTTTCCACAAGTGGATTTGTGGTGTGGAAACACACGTACTTTTTGACACAGAGGCTACACATAGTTTTGTGAGTCCGGGACTGGTCGGAAAGAGTCTGTTATGTCTTAGTTCTGGGATGATTCGAGACTAGTGAGGGCAGCCGGTGGGCAAATAATGCATTCAATAGGGCTCATGAAAAATATCCCGGTGATGATCCAGGAGAGAAATCTGCCTGTAGATCTGATCGAGAAAAATATCCACGCGCCTACAGAATCACGAGATGATCCTAGGCATGAATCTGTTTGGGAAAGTGTCAGGCCACTCTTGATTGCCACAAAGTTCGTGTGCAATTGGAGACTGGACGTCACCCGATCCAGTACCAAAGTCTGAGTCTGGCTCTAAGGAAAGTAGGGGTGTCAGCAGTCCAAGTGAATCGGATGCTTAGACAGGGTTGTGAAGTATTTTTTTACCACAACTACCACTACGGAGCACGGCAATTCTGTTGATCTGTCTGGGATGTCGTTGGTATCGAGATCCATTGTCTGAGTCTGGCTTTAAGGAAAGTAGTGGTGTCAGCATTCCGTGTGGATCGGATGCTTAGACGGGATTGTGAAGTATTTATTTGACCACAATTACCACTATGGAGCGCGGCAAATTCTGTTGATCTGAAAGATCTGTTTGAGGACCCGTTGGTGTCCGAGTTCCCAGATATGTTCCGTTCGCTACAGAGTGTCCCCTCTGGTAGGTCGGATCCATTTATGATTGAACTAGAACCAGGGACAGAACCACTGTCCTAGAGTCCATTTCTGTCGGCTCCGGCCGAGATGGCATAGCCAAAGTTGACCACGTCCGAGAGAGGACCATGGTCGGAGTACAACCAAGTCGGAGTTTGACCTAAGGTTGAGAATGATCAAGTCCAGTAAAGGACAAGGATCAGGCCACGACCTATTCGGAGATGGACCTTTGGTCGGGGTGAAACGGTCAAGTCTGTGAGTAGACCAGGACCAGAGTACGATCGAGTCCAAGAAAGGACCAGGATCGAATTATGACAAAGTCCAGTGAAGGACAGAAGTCAAGTCTGAGGCGTTTTTAGTCTGGAGGGACTAAGATCGCAATGTGGCCAAGCCTGAAAAGGTTGTATCCGGTTAAGGGGATGATCCAGTACGTTGTGGCTGAGGTCATGAACCTTATTGTCCATGAAGGACAAAAGAACCATAACAATCTGTTAGGACTCGTTGTAGGACGAGCATCCTAAAGATTGGAACAAATTCGTGAGGACTTGACTGGTACATCGAGTGGTGTGGGGATTGGCCAAATCTACCAAGGCTCGTGTATGCAGCATGTTCCTAAGGACTGATTATGATATAGTCTTGGACTATGATCAGAGAAAGAATAAAATCTGAAGAAGATGCTATTCAAAGGAAAGACATAGACTTGTTGGATACTAGGACCGCAACCTGGAGAGTTCGGCCAGTGACACAAGGAATGTCTTTGGATGGATTTTCAAGTATCACTTGAATGGGTGCTTGATGGACCCTCGACTATGGTCGAAGTAGACAAGTAAGGGTGCCATCAGCAAGACCAGAAAGGACCACTTGATAGGATTTTTGTGGTTAAATCCTTATCAAGTGGGGGAGACTTGTACAACGATGGTCAAAGGAATTTGATCATCGAAGTGGTCAATTGGTGGTTTTGAATCAAGCCTGTTCTATTCTCTGATCAAGACTAGAATAAGTTCGGTTGGACTATTTTGTCTTGGGACAAGGCATAATCATCACCGGATTCGAGGACGAATCCATTACAAGTGGGGGAGACTTGTCACGCCCCCAATCCTGGAAAGGATTGTCAGGACGCCCATGGTTCGAGGAAACGTACCAGCCAGTCTTAGGACATCAAGGCAAGCGTTCCATGGTTGAAAAAGAAGGTTAAGAACATAAGGAAACTTAGACTTAACCTTATATAAGCTAAGAGACAGCTAGGACGAGTAAGACGGTAACTGGACGAAGTAGACGAGTAGCTCGACCAGCTCAACGAAGCTAGGTTTAGTTCACTCCAGCTCAGTCCCTACTAAGTCAGCTCCACTAGCTGGACTACTAGCTCACTCAGCTGAGACAGCTGAAAGTCAGCTCATCTCAGCTAGACGGACTGTTCGGGCTTTAGGCCGATGGTCCGGGTCCGGGTCAGTGGCGGGCTGTGAGGTCCGGCCATGAGGCCATGGGCTGTTGGGTCTTTGGACAAGGCCGTGGGCTAAGTCCAAGAGGCTTGGGGCGTGTGTTGGTCTTATGACCGACCCCAAACCCAATCAGAAAGGGTGATGGGATGCAAGTGCCTAGAGGGCACAACCCTTGGCCGATGGTGCCCTGTTCGCTAGCAAGTCGTGCCTGTTCGTGGGGCAAGACTTACACCCCCTCGTTTCTATAAATATCGGACCTCTCCTGTTGGTTTCATTATCCAATTCGAGAGTAAAATGCTCATAGAAAAACGTAGAGAGAGAGAGAGAGAGACCAGCCAAGAGATCGGCTGGAAAAGGGCCGGTCGTGGTGGTTTTGTATCTCCGGAAAGGAGACGGTTTAGGAGAGAGGAGGCCGTGTGGTTATGAATACCCAAGGCATAGAGAAAGGTCTGGAGAAGGACTCCAAAGCCGTGGTTCAGTCAGATAGGGTCAGTGGGGGTAACCACCG
>NW_022610458.1:0-49774 GCF_000309985.2 Brassica rapa
GGCAAAAGGAGAAGCATGTATCTGGTCACATAAGGAGCAAGATACATTGGCGCATTCAGTCTCCTTTTGCCTCAGTTTGAATCAACCAATTACAAGACAAGCTGCCAAGACCAAAGACCAGCCTTATCTCATCCAGGCCGTCCATCATTGAAGTTATATATCAGCCCTAGGATATAGGTTTATGATATTGCAAATGTAGAGACATATATAAGCCAAGGATTGGCGATTTTGTAATAGACTAAGTGAGTAAGGGGGTTTCCCCTCTCCTTCTCTAATCTGAAAAACATAATCTTCAGTCTCTTATTCTCTCAGTCTTCTAGTCTCTGCCGGCTCTTAATCTCTCTGTGTTCTGAGTCTCTATACACTCTCACAAATCTCTCTTCCTAAATCACCTAGAACAAGCTCTAATCATTTCATGAAGGCTTATACACACACACATACTACCAGAGTAGAGATCTCTTTAAAAATCATAGCAATGATCAAGACTTCATCGGAGATCCGAGATGGATGCTCTCATCAAAATGCTCAAGGATAATGGTAACATTCATGGGTATTCATTTGGTGCTTCTATGATTGCTAGAAACTATAGAAGAATGACTCCTAAGGTGGCTGAGATTGCTAGGATTGATAGTAAGACTGGAATTGAGCATTTGCATTGATAGAAATGCTAGGATGAATGCATATAGATCACAAATTATCTGCCATAGTGCTAGCAATACATCCAAACCATTGATTATAGATTCAGGTGCATCTCATCATATGATTAGTGACACCAACCTGATTAAAGATATAGAACCTACTAATGGATGTGTGATGATTGCAAATGGAGATAAGATACTATTAAGGGAATAGGAAACTTAAAACTTTTTGATAAGAACACTAGAGCTTTTTATATTCCGGAATTCATATCAAACCTTCTTTCAGTTAAGAAATGCACTACTGATTTGAATTGCAATGTTATATTCAGTCCTAATGATGTGAAGTTTCAGGAATATTGAGAGCAGCCAATTGATTGGAAAAGGAGTTACAAAGGGAGACTTATACATGCTTGAGAAGCTTGATCCTGTTTCCAATTATAACTGCTCATTTACTTCTGCTTCTAGTTTAATAAAAATGCATTGTGGCATGCTAGATTAGGTCATCCCCATGAGAGGGCTTTAAACTTGATGTTACAAGGTGTGGTTTTTGAAAATAATAATTGTGAGGCTTGCATTTTAGGCAAGCATTGTAAGAATGTGTTTCCAAGAACATCTACTGTCTATGAAAACTGCTTTGATTTGATTCATACTGATGTGTGGACTGCACCTAGTTTTTCTAGAGAATCATAAGTATTTTTGTCACTCATTGATGAAAAATCTAAATACACCTGGTTAACACTCATTCCATCAAAAGATAGGGTGATAGATGCATTCAAGAACTTTCAAGCTTATGTGACTAACCATACCATGCTAGGATAAAATTTTGAGATCAGATAATGGAGGAGAGTACACAAGCTATGCGTTCAAGAGTCATCTAGATCACCATGGAATCCTTCATCAAACAAGCTGTCCCTACACACCACAACAGAATGGTGTAGCTGAGAGGAAGAACAGGCACTTGATGGAAGTGGCTCGGTCACTAATGTTCCAAGCTAATGTACCTAAGAGATTCTGGAGTGATGCTGTATCTACTGCGTGCTATCTAATCAACAGGATGCCTACAAAGGTGTTGAAGGATCAAGCACCATTTGAAGTTCTGAACAAGCGCAAGCCATCCTTGGAATACATGAGAGTGTTTGGATGCTTATGCTATGTTCTAGTACCAGGAGAATTGAGGAACAAGCTAGAAGCCAAGAAGCAGAAAGGCAATGTTCATTGGCTACTCAACAACTCAAAAAGGATATAAGTGTTATGATCCAGAAGCTAGAAGGGTGCTTGTATCTAGAGATGTGAAGTTCATTGAAGAAAGAGGATACTATGAGGAGAAGAATCAAGAAGATTTGAAGGATCTCACATCAGATAAGGCTGGAGTCTTAAGAATCATTTTGGAAGGTCTCGGTATCAAGATGAACCAGGACCAATCCACAAGAAGTGGAAGACAAGAAGAGAGCTAAACTGCACCAAGTGGAGCTGCTCAAACACCTCACCTTGATCATGAGGGGGGAAGTGAACCTGAAACTCAAGAAAATGGCCAAGAATGGAAGTCGGCTTGAGTGAGGAAGGAGGAGAGTTCAACTCAGGTTCTCATCATCAAGGTGAGCAAGACCAAGGAGAGGAAGAACATCAGAATGAAGCACAAGAACCGACTACACAAGATGAGCCGGTTCAAGAGCAAGAACAACCAGTATTGAGGAGAAGCACAAGGCTGAGAAAGGATCCTTCCTCTTGGGTAAACACGCGAGTGTACTACAATGCCCAAGCTGTGGAGCATCCTTCTCAAGTCGTGTGTTCTTTTGCTCAATACCCTGAAGAACATTGCGCCTTCATGGTTAACTTGGATGAGAATTACATCCCAAGAAGCTATGAAGAAGCAATCATGGATAAAGAATGGAAGGAGTCAGTTGGAGCTGAGGCAGGAGCTATGATCAAGAATGATACATGGTATGAGAGTGAGTTACCAAAAGGGAAGAAGGCTGTGACTAGTAGGTGGATATTCACAATCAAGTATAAGGCAGATGGAAAGATTGAGAGGAAGAAGTCAAGGCTGGTTGCAAGAGGTTTCACTCAAACTTATGGAGAAGATTACATAGAAACCTTTGCACCAGTAGCTAAACTACATACAATTCGGATTGTATTGAGCTTGGCTGTGAACCTTGGATGGGGCTTATGGCAAATGGATGTGAAGAATGCATTCCTACAAGGAGAACTTGAGGATGAAGTGTATATGCATCCACCTCCAGGTCTGGAACACTTAGTGAAGAGAGGGAACGTGTTAAGATTGAAGAAAGCTATCTATGGGCTGAAGCAATCACCAAGAGCTTGGTACAACAAGCTGAGCACTACTCTCAATGGCCGAGGCTTCAAGAAGTCTGAACTAGATCACACCCTCTTCACTCTCACTACTCCCTCAGGTATGATTGCACTCCTTGTGTATGTTGATGATATCATTATCACAGGAAGTGATAAGGAAGGTATCATAGCAACCAAGGAGTTTCTTAAATCCATGTTTGAGATTAAAGACTTGGGAGAAATGAAATACTTTCTTGGAATTGAGATATGTAGATCCAAGGAAGGTTTATTCATGTCCCAAAGGAAATATACACTTGATCTTTTGAAAGGTGCAGGTGCTTATGGAGGCAAGACAGCAAGGATGCCTATGGAGGATGGTTACAAAGTCCCACGAGAGGGGGAGATTGAAGACAGCAAACCTTATCAGGATCCTAAACTCTATAGAAAACTAGTTGGCAAATTGATTTACCTTACCATAACTAGACCTGACATTTGTTTTGCTGTGAATCAGGTGAGTCAACACATGCAAGTGCCTAAGGAGCATCATTGGCGCATGGTGGAGAGGATCTTGATGTATCTCAACGGCTCACCTGATCAAGGAGTATGGATGGGCTGCAATGGGAGCACTGAAGTGGTTGGATACTGTGATGCAGATTGGGCTGGTGATAGAGCAGACAGAAGATCAACCACAGGCTATTGCACATTCATTGGAGGCAACTTGGTTACTTGGAAGAGTAAGAAACAGAAGGTGGTGTCTTGTTCAAGTGCAGAAGCTGAGTATAGAGCTATGCTGAAGCTGACCAACGAGCTGGTGTGGATCAAAGGCATCTTGAAGCATTTGGAGATTGATCAAGCCACTCCAATGACCATGCATTGTGATAACCAAGCTGCCATCCACATTGCATCCAACTCGGTGTTTCATGAAAGAACCAAGCACATTGAAGTTGATTGTCACAAGGTGAGGCAGATGATCATCCTAGGAGTCATCCTGCCATGCTACACAAGAAGTGAAGATCAGTTAGCGGATGTGTTCACCAAAGCTGCAAGACAAAAGACAATGGAGTCCATTCACATCAGGTTGGGCCTCATTGATCTTGGGAAGAGAAGGAGCTGATCCCCTTGGCTGTGAGGTCTTTACTCTTTTTCCCTTATCAAGGTTTTATCCCAATGGGTCTTCCTTGGTAAGGTTTTTAATGAGGAAGATCTCATAGCTATCCAAGCTTAGGCTTTCACAAAGCTAAGCTTGAGGGGGAGTGTTGAGTTGAGTTGCGTATAAGTGTGAAGCAAGTGAGGAGTTGAGACTAAGGAGATGAGTTGAAGCTTGGGAAGGTTTGGGCAAGGTCCGTACAAGTCCGTACAGTCCGTACATGACCGTACACATGAAGATGGGTGAAACCTTGACAAGGGTAAAGAAGTTACTTGCGGTAACTTAAGTGAAGGGAAGGAACTTACCTGGATGCATCAGACCGTTTAGGGATAAGGTAGAGCGCGCCTTGACAGGCTGGAACAGCTGGAAAGGCAAGAGCATCTCGGTCCAAGATGCTAGATGCTCCGCGCATGTGGAGAAGCTAATTGGCTAGTCCAAATGAGCTTATCCTCTCCTGATTGACCTCACATGCTTTAGTCTTCTCTTGATTTCGAAAACCCTTGTATGCTCACACTATATATTGTAACTCATGTCCTTAATGAAAGATTAGACAGTTCTAAACAATCCTTCTCCTTACTTATTTCACTATGATTCTCCATTAGTCTCTAAGTTGTCTCTTAATCTCTTATTCTCCTTCTTTAATCCTTTCTAAACTCAGATAATCTTTTACATTCCTAAATGTCATAGCTATCCCACTTTCAAATCAGGTGATCCCAGTTTTCCTGTTTGGGAATATGATAGCTTCTTTGTCATTCTAATCAAACCAGGATGAATCTTGATGTAAGAAGCTTGATTTTGATACATAAAGTAATGGTGAATCACTAGGAAGTTGAATAAATCTCATAGGATTTAGGATGAAGAAGCTATCCCACTTTCAAATCAGGTGATCCCACTTTTCCTGTTTGGGAATATGACAGCTTCTTTGTCATTCTAATCAAACCAGGATGAATCTTGATGTAAGAAGCTTGATTTTGATACATAAAGTAATGGTGAATCACTAGGAAGTTGAATAAATCTCATAGGAGTTAGGATGAAGAAGCTATCCCACTTTCAAATCAGGTGATCCCAGTTTTCCTGTTTGGGAATATGATAGCTTCTTTGTCATTCTAATCAAACCAGGATGAATCGTGATGTAAGAAGCTTGATTTTGATACATAAAGTAATGGGAATCACTAGGAAGTTGAATAAATCTCATAGGAGTTAGGATGAAGAAGCTATCCCACTTTCAAATCAGGTGATCCCACTTTTCCTGTTTGGGAATATAACAGCTTCCTTGTCATTCTAATCAAACCAGGATGAATCGCGATGTAAGAAGCTTGATTTTGATACATAAAGTAATGGAGAATCACTAGGAAGTTGAATAAATCTCATTGGAGTTAGGATGAAGAAGCTATCCCACTTTCAAATCAGGTGATCCTAGTTTTCCTGTTTGGGAATATAACAGCTTCCTTGTCATTCTAATAGAACCAGGATGAATCGCGATGTAAGAAGCTTGATTTTGATACATAAAGTAATGGACAATCACTAGGAAGTTGAATAAATCTCATTGGAGTTAGGATGAAGAAGCTATCCCACTTTCAAATCAGGTTATCCCAGTTTTCCTGTTTGGGAATATGACAGCTTCTTTGTCATTCTAATCAAACCAGGATGAATCACGATGTAAGAAGCTTGATTTTGATATATAAAGTAATGGAGAATCACTAGGAAGTTGAATAAATCTCATAGGAGTTAGGATGAAGAAGCTATCCCACTTTCAAATCAGGTGATCCCACTTTTCCTGTTTGGGAATATGACAGCTTCTTTGTCATTCTAATCAAACCAGAATGAATCGCGATGTAAGAAGATACATAAAGTAATGGAGAATCACTAGGAAGTTGAAGAAATCTCATAGGAGTTAGGATGAAGAAGCTATCCCACTTTCAAATCAGGTGATCCCAGTTTTCCTGTTTGGGAATATGATAGCTGCTTTGTCATTCTAATAAACCAGGATGAATCGCGATGTAAGAAGCTTGATTTTGATACATAAAGTAATGGAGAATCACTAGGAAGTTGAATAAATCTCATTGGAGTTAGGATGAAGAAGCTATCCCACTTTCAAATCAGGTGATCCCAGTTTTCCTGTTTGGGAATATGACAGCTTCTTTGTCATTCTAATCAAACCAGGATGAATCACGATGTAAGAAGCTTGATTTTGATATATAAAGTAATGGAGAATCACTAGGAAGTTGAATAAATCTCATAGGAGTTAGGATGAAGAAGCTATCCCACTTTCAAATCAGGTGATCCCAGTTTTCCTGTTTGGGAATATGACAGCTTCTTTGTCATTCTAATCAAACCAGAATGAATCGTGATGTAAGAAGCTTGATTTTGATACATAAAGTAATGGAGAATCACTAGGAAGTTGAATAAATCTCATAGGAGTTAGGATGAAGAAGCTATCCCACTTTCAAATCAGGTGATCCCACTTTTCCTGTTTGGGAATATGACAGCTTCTTTGTCATTCTAATCAAACCAGAATGAATCGTGATGTAAGAAGCTTGATTTTGATACATAAAGTAATGGAGAATCACTAGGAAGTTGAATAAATCTCATAGGAGTTAGGATGAAGAAGCTATCCCACTTTCAAATCAGGTGATCCCAGTTTTCCTGTTTGGGAATATGACAGCTTCTTTATCATTCTAATCAAACCAGGATGAATCTTGATGTAAGAAGCTTGATTTTGATATATAAAGTAATGGAGAATCACTAGGAAGTTGAATAAATCTCATAGGATTTAGGATGAAGAAGCTATCCCACTTTCAAATCAGGTGATCCCACTTTTCCTGTTTGGGAATATGACAGCTTCTTTGTCATTCTAATCAAACCAGGATGAATCGCGATGTAAGAAGCTTGATTTTGATACATAAAGTAATGGAGAATCACTAGGAAGTTGAATAAATCTCATAGGAGTTAGGATGAAGAAGCTATCCCACTTTCAAATCAGGTGATCCCAGTTTTCCTGTTTGGGAATATAACAGCTTCCTTGTCATTCTAATAGAACCAGGATGAATCGCGATGTAAGAAGCTTGATTTTGATACATAAAGTAATGGAGAATCACTAGGAAGTTGAATAAATCTCATAGGAGTTAGGATGAAGAAGCTATCCCACTTTCAAATCAGGTGATCCCAGTTTTCCTGTTTGGGAATATGACAGCTTCTTTGTCATTCTAATCAAACCAGGATGAATCGCGATGTAAGAAGCTTGATTTTGATATATAAAGTAATGGAGAATCACTAGGAAGTTGAATAAATCTCATAGGAGTTAGGATGAAGAAGCTATCCCACTTTCAAATCAGGTGATCCCAGTTTTCCTGTTTGGGAATATGACAGCTTCTTGTCATTCTAATAGAACCAGGATGAATCGCGATGTAAGAAGCTTGATTTTGATACATAAAGTAATGGAGAATCACTAGGAAGTTGAATAAATCTCATAGGAGTTAGGATGAAGAAGCTATCCCACTTTCAAATCAGGTGATCCCAGTTTTCCTGTTTGGGAATATGACAGCTTCTTTGTCATTCTAATCAAACCAGGATGAATCGCGATGTAAGAAGCTTGATTTTGATATATAAAGTAATGGAGAATCACTAGGAAGTTGAATAAATCTCATAGGAGTTAGGATGAAGAAGCTATCCCACTTTCAAATCAGGTGATCCCAGTTTTCCTGTTTGGGAATATGACAGCTTCCTTGTCATTCTAATAAACCAGGATGAATCGCGATGTAAGAAGCTTGATTTGATACATAAAGTAATGGAGAATCACTAGGAAGTTGAATAAATCTCATAGGAGTTAGGATGAAGAAGCTATCCCACTTTCAAATCAGGTGATCCCAGTTTTCCTGTTTGGGAATATACAGCTTCCTTGTCATTCTAATCAAACCAGGATGAATCGCGATGTAAGAAGCTTGATTTTGATACATAAAGTAATGGAGAATCACTAGGAAGTTGAATAAATCTCATAGGAGTTAGGATGAAGAAGCTATCCCACTTTCAAATCAGGTGATCCCAGTTTTTCTGTTTGGGAATATGACAGCTTCTTTGTCATTCTAATCAAACCAGGATGAATCGCGATGTAAGAAGCTTGATTTTGATACATAAAGTAATGGAGAATCACTAGGAAGTTGAATAAATCTCATAGGAGTTAGGATGAAGAAGCTATCCCACTTTCAAATCAGGTGATCCCACTTTTCCTGTTTGGGAATATGATAGCTTCTTTGTCATTCTAATCAAACCAGGATGAATCTTGATGTAAGAAGCTTGATTTTGATACATAAAGTAATGGTGAATCACTAGGAAGTTGAATAAATCTCATAGGAGTTAGGATGAAGAAGCTATCCCACTTTCAAATCAGGTGATCCCAGTTTTCCTGTTTGGGAATATGATAGCTTCTTTGTCATTCTAATCAAACCAGGATGAATCGTGATGTAAGAAGCTTGATTTTGATACATAAAGTAATGAATCACTAGGAAGTTGAATAAATCTCATAGGAGTTAGGATGAAGAAGCTATCCCACTTTCAAATCAGGTGATCCCAGTTTTCCTGTTTGGGAATATAAGCTTCTTTGTCATTCTAATCAAACCAGGATGAATCGCGATGTAAGAAGCTTGATTTTGATACATAAAGTAATGGAGAATCACTAGGAAGTTGAATAAATCTCATAGGAGTTAGGATGAAGAAGCTATCCCACTTTCAAATCAGGTGATCCCAGTTTTCCTGTTTGGGAATATGACAGCTTCTTTGTCATTCTAATCAAACCAGGATGAATCGCGATGTAAGAAGCTTGATTTTGATACATAAAGTAATGGAGAATCACTAGGAAGTTGAATAAATCTCATAGGAGTTAGGATGAAGAAGCTATCCCACTTTCAAATCAGGTGATCCCAGTTTTCCTGTTTGGGAATATGATAGCTTCTTTGTCATTCTAATCAAACCAGGATGAATCGTGATGTAAGAAGCTTGATTTTGATACATAAAGTAATGGTGAATCACTAGGAAGTTGAATAAATCTCATAGGAGTTAGGATGAAGAAGCTATCCCACTTTCAAATCAGGTGATCCCACTTTTCCTGTTTGGGAATATAACAGCTTCCTTGTCATTCTAATAGAACCAGGATGAATCGCGATGTAAGAAGCTTGATTTGAAACATAAAGTAATGGAGAATCACTAGGAAGTTGAAGAAATCTCATAGGAGTTAGGATGAAGAAGCTATCCCACTTTCAAATCAGGTGATCCCAGTTTTCCTGTTTGGGAATATGATAGCTTCTTTGTCATTCTAATCAAACCAGGATGAATCTTGATGTAAGAAGCTTGATTTTGATACATAAAGTAATGGTGAATCACTAGGAAGTTGAATAAATCTCATAGGAGTTAGGATGAAGAAGCTATCCCACTTTCAAATCAGGTGATCCCAGTTTTCCTGTTTGGGAATATGATAGCTTCTTTGTCATTCTAATCAAACCAGGATGAATCGTGATGTAAGAAGCTTGATTTTGATACATAAAGTAATGGTGAATCACTAGGAAGTTGAATAAATCTCATAGGAGTTAGGATGAAGAAGCTATCCCACTTTCAAATCAGGTGATCCCACTTTTCCTGTTTGGGAATATAACAGCTTCCTTGTCATTCTAATCAAACCAGGATGAATCGCGATGTAAGAAGCTTGGTTTTGATACATAAAGTAATGGACAATCACTAGGAAGTTGAATAAATCTCATTGGAGTTAGGATGAAGAAGGTATCCCACTTTCAAATCAGGTGATCCTAGTTTTCCTGTTTGGGAATATAACAGCTTCCTTGTCATTCTAATAGAACCAGGATGAATCGCGATGTAAGAAGCTTGATTTTGATACATAAAGTAATGGAGAATCACTAGGAAGTTGAATAAATCTCATAGGAGTTAGGATGAAGAAGCTATCCCACATTCAAATCAGGTGATCCCACTTTTCCTGTTTGGGAATATGAAAGCTTCTTTGTCATTCTAATCAAACCAGGATGAATCGCGATGTAAGAAGCTTGATTTTGATATATAAAGTAATGGAGAATCACTAGGAAGTTTAATATATCTCAAAGGAGTTAGGATGAAGAAGCTATTCCACTTTCAAATCAGGTGATCCCAGTTTTCCTGTTTGGGAATATAACAGCTTCCTTGTCATTCTAATAGAACCAGGATGAATCGCGATGTAAGAAGCTTGATTTGAAACATAAAGTAATGGAGAATCACTAGGAAGTTGAAGAAATCTCATAGGAGTTAGGATGAAGAAGCTATCCCACTTTCAAATCAGGTGATCCCAGTTTTCCTGTTTGGGAATATGATAGCTTCTTTGTCATTCTAATCAAACCAGGATGAATCTTGATGTAAGAATATTGATTTTGATATATAAAGTAATGGAGAATCACTAGGAAGTTGAATAAATCTCATAGGATTTAGGATGAAGAAGCTATCCCACTTTCAAATCAAGTGATCCCAGTTTTCCTGTTTGGGAATATGATTGCTTCTTTGTCATTCTAATCAAACCAGGATGAATCACGATGTAAGAAGCTTGATTTTGATATATAATGTAATGGAGAATCACTAGGAAGTTGAATAAATCTCATAGGAGTTTGGATGAAGAAGCTATCCCACTTTCAAATCAGGTGATCCCAGTTTTCCTGTTTCGGAATATGACAGCTTCTTTGTCATTCTAATCAAACCAGGATGAATCACGATGTAAGAAGCTTGATTTTGATATATAAAGTAATGGAGAATCACTAGGAAGTTGAAGAAATCTCATAGGAGTTAGGATGAAGAAGCTATCCCACTTTCAAATCAGGTGATCCCAGTTTTCCTGTTTGGGAATATGATAGCTTCTTTGTCATTCTAATCAAACCAGGATGAATCTTGATGTAAGAAGCTTGATTTTGATACATAAAGTAATGGTGTATCACTAGGAAGTTGAATAAATCTCATAGGAGTTAGGACGAAGAAGCTATCCCACTTTCAAATCAGGTGATCCCACTTTTCCTGTTTGGGAATATGACAGCTTCTTTGTCATTCTAATCAAACCAGAATGAATCGCGATGTAAGAAGCTTGATTTGATACATAAAGTAATAGAGAATCACTAGGAAGTTGAAGAAATCTCATAGGAGTTAGGATGAAGAAGCTATCCCACTTTCAAATCAGGTGATCCCAGTTTTCCTGTTTGGGAATATGATAGCTTCTTTGTCATTCTAATCAAACCAAGATGAATCTTGATGTAAGAAGCTTGATTTGATACATAAAGTAATGGAGAATCACTAGGAAGTTGAATAAATCTCATAGGAGTTAGGATGAAGAAGCTATCCCACTTTCAAATCAGGTGATCCCACTTTTCCTGTTTGGGAATATGACAGCTTCTTTGTCATTCTAATCAAACCAGGATGAATCACGATGTAAGAAACTTGATTTTGATACATAGAGAAATGGAGAATCACTAGGAAGTTGAAGAAATCTCATAGGAGTTAGGATGAAGAAGCTATCCCACTTTCAAATCAGGTGATCCCAGTTTTCCTGTTTGGGAATATGATAGCTTCTTTGTCATTCTAATCAAACCAGGATGAATCTTGATGTAAGAAGCTTGATTTTGATGCATAAAGTAATGGTGTATCACTAGGAAGTTGAATAAATCTCATAGGAGTTAGGACGAAGAAGCTATCCCACTTTCAAATCAGGTGATCCCACTTTTCCTGTTTGGGAATATGACAGCTTCTTTGTCATTCTAATCAAACCAGAATGAATCGTGATGTAAGAAGCTTGATTTTGAAACATAAAGTAATGTAGAATCACTAGGAAGTTGAAGAAATCTCATAGGAGTTAGGATGAAGAAGCTATCCCACTTTCAAATCAGGTGATCCCAGTTTTCCTGTTTGGGAATATGACAGCTTCTTTGTCATTCTAATCAAACCAGGATGAATCACGATGTAAGAAGCTTGATTTTGATATATAATGTAATGGAGAATCACTAGGAAGTTGAATAAATCTCATAGGAGTTTGGATGAAGAAGCTATCCCACTTTCAAATCAGGTGATCCCAGTTTTCCTGTTTCGGAATATGACAGCTTCTTTGTCATTCTAATCAAACCAGGATGAATCACGATGTAAGAAGCTTGATTTTGATATATAAAGTAATGGAGAATCACTAGGAAGTTGAAGAAATCTCATAGGAGTTAGGATGAAGAAGCTATCCCACTTTCAAATCAGGTGATCCCAGTTTTCCTGTTTGGGAATATGATAGCTTCTTTGTCATTCTAATCAAACCAGGATGAATCTTGATGTAAGAAGCTTGATTTTGATACATAAAGTAATGGTGTATCACTAGGAAGTTGAATAAATCTCATAGGAGTTAGGACGAAGAAGCTATCCCACTTTCAAATCAGGTGATCCCACTTTTCCTGTTTGGGAATATGACAGCTTCTTTGTCATTCTAATCAAACCAGAATGAATCGCGATGTAAGAAGCTTGATTTGATACATAAAGTAATAGAGAATCACTAGGAAGTTGAAGAAATCTCATAGGAGTTAGGATGAAGAAGCTATCCCACTTTCAAATCAGGTGATCCCAGTTTTCCTGTTTGGGAATATGATAGCTTCTTTGTCATTCTAATCAAACCAAGATGAATCTTGATGTAAGAAGCTTGATTTGATACATAAAGTAATGGAGAATCACTAGGAAGTTGAATAAATCTCATAGGAGTTAGGATGAAGAAGCTATCCCACTTTCAAATCAGGTGATCCCACTTTTCCTGTTTGGGAATATGACAGCTTCTTTGTCATTCTAATCAAACCAGGATGAATCACGATGTAAGAAACTTGATTTTGATACATAGAGAAATGGAGAATCACTAGGAAGTTGAAGAAATCTCATAGGAGTTAGGATGAAGAAGCTATCCCACTTTCAAATCAGGTGATCCCAGTTTTCCTGTTTGGGAATATGATAGCTTCTTTGTCATTCTAATCAAACCAGGATGAATCTTGATGTAAGAAGCTTGATTTTGATGCATAAAGTAATGGTGTATCACTAGGAAGTTGAATAAATCTCATAGGAGTTAGGACGAAGAAGCTATCCCACTTTCAAATCAGGTGATCCCACTTTTCCTGTTTGGGAATATGACAGCTTCTTTGTCATTCTAATCAAACCAGAATGAATCGTGATGTAAGAAGCTTGATTTTGAAACATAAAGTAATGTAGAATCACTAGGAAGTTGAAGAAATCTCATAGGAGTTAGGATGAAGAAGCTATCCCACTTTCAAATCAGGTGATCCCAGTTTTCCTGTTTGGGAATATGATAGCTTCTTTGTCATTCTAATCAAACCAGGATGAATCTTGATGTAAGAAGCTTGATTTTGATACATAAAGTAATGGTGAATCACTAGGAAGTTGAATAAATCTCATAGGATTTAGGATGAAGAAGCTATCCCACTTTCAAATCAGGTGATCCCACTTTTCCTGTTTGGGAATATGATAGCTTCTTTGTCATTCTAATCAAACCAGGATGAATCTTGATGTAAGAAGCTTGATTTTGATACATAAAGTAATGGTGAATCACTAGGAAGTTGAATAAATCTCATAGGAGTTAGGATGAAGATGTTGAACTGAAGAGAAGATGGAGCTTGTACAATAATAGGGCAAGCTCTAGAAGATGTTAAGAAGAGTTCTATGAAGCTTCAGAAGAGATGTGAAGCTAGTACAAAGATAAGATAGTGATCAAGAAGAGTAGTAATCAGAGTTGGGAGATCTTTGGAGGAGTTTGGGAGCTTAAGGGCGAGGCCGGTACGGACGGCCGTACGGATGGTACGGCCTGTACGGACATGATCAACTCAAGACTGATGGACTCGACCATTTGAAGCTATTTGAGGGCTGTGCAAATATAGGGCATTGGTGTACGGTTATGGCAAGTCCGTACAGCCAAGGAGAAGCTCTAATATGAGTGTGCAAAGTCCGGGATGGTGAGAAGCATCAAATGGAATCAAGAAGATGCTTTGGTGGCAAGAAGATTCAAACAAGAGTTGGCGCCAAGTATGGGAAGTATGGGATTGGTTAGAATGGTCCACGACAGGCTGGCTACAGCTGGAAAGGAAGAGCAAGCAAGGTTGTGTATCTGGACAGTTAAAAGGGCAGATACACAAGCTCTCCTCACCATACTTTCCCTCATCCAATCAGGCGCATACAAACAGCTAGTAAAGCACCAAGAGTGATCTGAAGCATCCAATTCAAACCAGAAGATCTCCACCCTTCTTTCCTTATCTCTTAGCTAGGGTTTTCTAAGTTGTAAAGCTAGTATAAAGGTTTAAGGATGTCGATTTGTAAAAGACTAAGTGAGTAAGGGGGTTTCCCTTCTCCTTCCCTAATCTTCAGTCTCTTATTCTCTCAGTCTCTCTCTAGTCTCTCAGTCTCTTAATCTCATTCTCTTTAGTCTCTTAAACACTTAAACACTCTCACCCATCTCTGTTCTTAAATCACCTAGAACTAAGCTCTCATCTTTCTCCATTGGAGTTTATACACACACACACACAACCAGAGTAGAGATCTCTTTAAAAATCATATGGTATCAGAGCCAGGTTCATTAGAACTTGGTTCTTGCTTCTGCTGAAGCTCATAGCTCTCCTCCATGTCGCTTGAAGCCAAGAAGAAGCTCCATGGTCCAGCCGGTTGTTCTACTCTTCAAGAAGAAGGTGTGCTCATCCATGGTGTCCAGAAGCTGTCTCTGGCCGACCTACACTCTCTCATGAAGCCCATGAAGAAGAAAGAACCTTGGAAGCAATGGTGTATGAGGCGATCTCATCAACCAAGCTTCAAAGCTATGTCCAAGCTAAGTCTTATCCACTGTCCAAGAAGAAAGGTGATAGCTTTCAGCTGGTACTGATGTGGCGAACTTAACATGAAGAAAGGTGGGGTCTTTGACATGGAGAGTTCAAGAGAAAGGTCCATGGGAGAAGGAGAAGTTGGAATCGACACCAACAGCTCACTGTCTTGCCATGTTCTATGGAGTTTCAAGGAACTAACACTAGTTCCTTGGCTGTAAGAAACCTCTTTCTCTTGTATAAAGCTTGAGTATATTGACTGGTTGTGATGTGATTGAAAACCTGAGAATTGTTTAAAGATTGCTAAATGAATACTTTTAGAATCTGTCTCAGTATGCTTAAAGAGCCTGGTTTGGTGATTAAGATTGTTAATATGCTTAGCTCCGAATCATAGTGATGCTTGTTGTGATTAATTGAATCTGCTTGCATACATGGATTGAAACGGAATTGAAAGCTGTTGCATATAGTCTTGTGGCTGTCTTACATTGAAGCATTAGATTCATGTCTAAATTGCTGAGTAAAGAAGTTTTAAAAGTGCCTAAGTAACTTGTCTTGAATCTGTTAGGATCTTGATTGTTCTTAGAGAGCTAGCTTGCAAAGAATAGAACTTGATAATGCCTTGTGTCTATCTGTTGCATTGCTTGTGTTATTGGGAATCAAACTTGATGATTTATTAATCAAGTTTTGACATCAATACTATTGAAAATGGTAAATGCTTAATGACAGCTCTAAATTAACTTGTCTTGTTAAGATGATAGATTATATCTAATCATTCTTGCTTTCATGTGTTAGAAACTGTTAAGATTAATGCATACTGCCTTGTTGCTGCTTTGGATTGTTGCATTTAGATTAAAGTCTAAGTTGCATATTAAGGAGTGATTAAAATTGCCTAAATACTTTGACTTGAATCTGATAAGGTCTTGCTTAGTATTTAGAGAATGGTTGCTTGCATAGATAAGAACTTGACATTGTCTTGATTCTATCTAATGTTATAAAGCTTGAGACATTGGTGATCAAACTTGATGAAGTCAAGGATTGATCCCAATGCAATTGTGTCTTATCTTGGCTAGAGTTTGAGTGATGTTTCAGGTTCACAAAAGGTGCTCCTAGTTCATCATCAAATCCGAGTTGAAAGAGAAAGAATGATGCCCATTGTGTGTACAATGGAGAGGTGTTACAAGAAAGGGAGAAGCACAGATGGTTGTAGAACTCACTCGTGCTCTTCTTCTTAACATTGCAAGTATCAGAAGAAGAAGCCAACCGGGTCTAGGCAGTGGCGTGCCTATTCAAGAGGGTGCTCAAACTAAGACAGAGCACTCTTGGCTGTGTGAAGAAGAAGGCTACTCTATCAAGGCGGCTTCTATTGTGAGGTGATTGAAGAAGTAGCTGAAGCATCCACAAGCATTCCATCATGGTGGTGACTTCAGAAGGGTGATTGCAATAAGAGAAGAAGAAGAAGTAAGGATTCAAGTGGTAACTCTGAGAACCACTTCTCATCATCTTAACCAAGGGAGTAAACCTAATCTCATCTATCTTAATATGTCTTGATAGGTTTAACTCCTGATTATACTATGTGCTTTCCCTAATTCCATTAAGTGTTTATAGCTTCTAGTAGTATGTCTAGGCTAATTGCACTGAACTTGTTTTGCTGTTGCATTGTCATATTGATAGTAAGTAATGTCTAGAGTCCCAGAATCTCATGTTTTGTTTATTGCATTGTCTTGAGTGTTGTCATAGCTTGAATCATCATGAATGTATTGTAGAATTGAGTAGAATGTCTCTGCTGCTTGCATCATGATTGGTAAGTTAGTTTGCATACATAATCATATCTCATACTGTCTAAGTTCAATCCTATTGTTATCTGATGCTATTGCCTATGTTTAATCCATCAATGAAAGTCTTGCATCAATTAGAAATTGTCTAAGTTGCTTGCATCATTGGTTTTGATTGAAACTGTTGTGCATAGCCTTAATATTGCTCATGGACTGAACCTGTTGCATTCATATAGCTAAAGCTTTAAGATTGTGCATTCATGTAGTAATGCATTTAAAAATGAGCCTAAAGGTCTGATTGTTGCTATGCCATAGTTAAATCCATCAGTGATGTCTTATAAGCATTTAGAAGTTTGTCTAAGCTATTTGGATCATTGGCATTGATAAAAACTAGTGAGCATAAGCATGAATTGTGTCACTCTTGTCCCCTTGATTGCATAAGTATCATCTAGGCTTGTGTTTCATTTGGGTTAAATCTATTTCATTCATATAGTGAGTATGTAACCTAATGCATTCAGTTATTGTTGCATTTAAAAAAAAACTAAATTGATTGTCTTTGCTTGATTGTCTTGATTGTCTAGCTTGTTTCAAGTATCATATATTATTGTGGCATTGGTGATCAAACAGGATGGATAATCTTGGTTTGATCCCAATGGGATGATCTGATTTTGCATTGAGTTGTGGTGGTGTTAGGTACACAAGGAATGGGATACATGTAACTCACCAACAACCAAGAATGTAAAGACAAAGGTCTTGTGCCATTGCATATCATCACTAGGACATGTTAGTCCATAATCTACAGGAAGTGTAGTGTGATTGAGTATGCAATGAGAGATAGCCATTGCATAATACCATTGGACATATCTAGTCCTTAGTCTACAGGAAGTGTAGCATGGGTCATTATGCAATGAGAGGTGTGTCTTGTGAGACTCTCTATGGTGATTCAAACACCCTAGTTCCTGGTTAAGGAAGAGAGTAAACTCACAAGAAGAAAGCTATCATGAAAGATGATAGTTATTAGACCATGGGGATGCATAGGATCATCACAAGCTTAGCTCCTTCTAGTCTCGGTTCTAAGCTTGAGGGGGAGTCTTAATGCATATGATCCATGGTCAGTAACAAGTCTTTTGCAAAAGCTTCTACAAGGATCATCAACCGGACCAAGTCAGTGGCGTGTCTAGGCAAGAGGCTGTTCAGAGCAGCCTTGGCGAGTAAGGAGGAAGGCTCTCCATCAATGCGGCTTCAATGAGAGGTGATTGAGGAGAAGCTGATGAATCCATTCTGCCTTTCCAAGAAGTTGATGATGCCAGGAAGATGGTGCATTGAGAGAGTTTGGAAACTCACAAAAACACAAGGGAAGTTCCCTTAGACTTTTAATCCTCTTTTCAATCTTTTTCATTCATCTTATTCATTGCTTGTACTTGAAAAATACTTAAGATGATTATGATTGAATTGTGAGATTGTGTGCATCAAGTGTGATGCAGGATATTCATTTTCTTGTTAGGTACTGATGCACCTTTGGGATAATGTATCAGGTACCATTGCTTGAGCCTCACTAAAGATGTTCCTGGTCAGTTCCTTGCTTCTCTAAGATGGCTGAGAAGTCTGTTGAGAGGGGGAGATCCAAACCAGTTCTATGAAGAGGGCAAGCCGTGTGTGAAGTGTTGAGCAGCCTCACTAGTGTTTTGAAGATGATCTGGTCGTGTCCTAGCTTCTCTAAGATGGCTGTGAAGTCAGTTGAGAGGGGGAGACTTCAAACCGGTTCCATGAAGAGGTGAAGCTGAAGTATGAAGTGTGAAGTGTGCGCAAAAGAGTTGCTGCACCTGTTAGGCCGTGATCCAGAGCTTCTTGTGTCCAACCACACTGGTTCTAAGGCACAAGAGCTCACTGGCTAATCCCTAGGCTTTGAAGAGCTTTACTCTTTTTCCCTTGCAAGGTTTTGTCCCAATGGGTTTTCCTTGTAAGGTTTTTAATGAGGAAGACTCTTCAGAGTTCCAAGCTTGGCTTAGGATCTCCTAAAGTCAAAGCTTGAGGGGGAGTGTTGAACTGAAGAGAAGATGGAGCTTGTACAATAATAGGGCAAGCTCTAGAAGATGTTAAGAAGAGTTCTATGAAGCTTCAGAAGAGATGTGAAGCTAGTACAAAGATAAGATAGTGATCAAGAAGAGTAGTAATCAGAGTTGGGAGATCTTTGGAGGAGTTTGGGAGCTTAAGGGCGAGGCCGGTACGGACGGCCGTACGGATGGTACGGCCTGTACGGACATGATCAACTCAAGACTGATGGACTCGACCATTTGAAGCTATTTGAGGGCTGTGCAAATATAGGGCATTGGTGTACGGTTATGGCAAGTCCGTACAGCCAAGGAGAAGCTCTAATATGAGTGTGCAAAGTCCGGGATGGTGAGAAGCATCAAATGGAATCAAGAAGATGCTTTGGTGGCAAGAAGATTCAAACAAGAGTTGGCGCCAAGTATGGGAAGTATGGGATTGGTTAGAATGGTCCACGACAGGCTGGCTACAGCTGGAAAGGAAGAGCAAGCAAGGTTGTGTATCTGGACAGTTAAAAGGGCAGATACACAAGCTCTCCTCACCATACTTTCCCTCATCCAATCAGGCGCATACAAACAGCTAGTAAAGCACCAAGAGTGATCTGAAGCATCCAATTCAAACCAGAAGATCTCCACCCTTCTTTCCTTATCTCTTAGCTAGGGTTTTCTAAGTTGTAAAGCTAGTATAAAGGTTTAAGGATGTCGATTTGTAAAAGACTAAGTGAGTAAGGGGGTTTCCCTTCTCCTTCCCTAATCTTCAGTCTCTTATTCTCTCAGTCTCTCTCTAGTCTCTCAGTCTCTTAATCTCATTCTTTTTAGTCTCTTAAACACTTAAACACTCTCACCCATCTCTGTTCTTAAATCACCTAGAACTAAGCTCTCATCTTTCTCCATTGGAGTTTATACACACACACACACAACCAGAGTAGAGATCTCTTTAAAAATCATAGAAGAAGCTATCCCACTTTCAAATCAGGTGATCCCAGTTTTCCTGTTTGGGAATATGATAGCTTCTTTGTCATTCTAATCAAACCAGGATGAATCGTGATGTAAGAAGCTTGATTTTGATACATAAAGTAATGGTGAATCACTAGGAAGTTGAATAAATCTCATAGGAGTTAGGATGAAGAAGCTATCCCACTTTCAAATCAGGTGATCCCACTTTTCCTGTTTGGGAATATAACAGCTTCCTTGTCATTCTAATCAAACCAGGATGAATCGCGATGTAAGAAGCTTGATTTTGATACATTAAGTAATGGACAATCACTAGGAAGTTGAATAAATCTCATTGGAGTTAGGATGAAGAAGGTATCCCACTTTCAAATCAGGTGATCCTAGTTTTCCTGTTTGGGAATATAACAGCTTCCTTGTCATTCTAATAGAACCAGGATGAATCGCGATGTAAGAAGCTTGATTTTGATACATAAAGTAATGGAGAATCACTAGGAAGTTGAATAAATCTCATAGGAGTTAGGATGAAGAAGCTATCCCACATTCAAATCAGGTGATCCCACTTTTCCTGTTTGGGAATATGACAGCTTCTTTGTCATTCTAATCAAACCAGGATGAATCGCGATGTAAGAAGCTTGATTTTGATATATAAAGTAATGGAGAATCACTAGGAAGTTGAATATATCTCAAAGGAGTTAGGATGAAGAAGCTATTCCACTTTCAAATCAGGTGATCCCAGTTTTCCTGTTTGGGAATATAACAGCTTCCTTGTCATTCTAATAGAACCAGGATGAATCGCGATGTAAGAAGCTTGATTTGATACATAAAGTAATGGAGAATCACTAGGAAGTTGAATAAATCTCATTGGAGTTAGGATGAAGAAGCTATCCCACTTTCAAATCAAGTGATCCCAGTTTTCCTGTTTGGGAATGTGATTGCTTCTTTGTCATTCTAATCAAACCAGGATGAATCACGATGTAAGAAGCTTGATTTTGATATATAATGTAATGGAGAATCACTAGGAAGTTGAATAAATCTCATAGGAGTTTGGATGAAGAAGCTATCCCACTTTCAAATCAGGTGATCCCAGTTTTCCTGTTTCGGAATATGACAGCTTCTTTGTCATTCTAATCAAACCAGGATGAATCACGATGTAAGAAGCTTGATTTTGATATATAAAGTAATGGAGAATCACTAGGAAGTTGAAGAAATCTCATAGGAGTTAGGATAAAGAAGCTATCCCACTTTCAAATCAGGTGATCCCAGTTTTCCTGTTTGGGAATATGATAGCTTCTTTGTCATTCTAATCAAACCAGGATGAATCTTGATGTAAGAAGCTTGATTTTGATACATAAAGTAATGGTGTATCACTAGGAAGTTGAATAAATCTCATAGGAGTTAGGACGAAGAAGCTATCCCACTTTCAAATCAGGTGATCCCACTTTTCCTGTTTGGGAATATGACAGCTTCTTTGTCATTCTAATCAAACCAGAATGAATCGTGATGTAAGAAGCTTGATTTTGAAACATAAAGTAATGGAGAATCACCAGGAAGTTGAAAAAAACTCATAGGAGTTAGGATGAAGAAGCTATCCCACTTTCAAATCAGGTGATCCCAGTTTTCCTGTTTGGGAATATGATAGCTTCTTTGTCATTCTAATCAAACCAAGATGAATCTTGATGTAAGAAGCTTGATTTTGATACATAAAGTAATGGTGAATCATTAGGAAGTTGAATAAATCTCATAGGATTTAGGATGAAGAAGCTATCCCACTTTCAAATCAGGTGATCCCACTTTTCCTGTTTGGGAATATGATAGCTTCTTTGACATTCTAATCAAACCAGGATGAATCTTGATGTAAGAAGCTTGATTTTGATACATAAAGTAATGGTGAATCACTAGGAAGTTGAATAAATCTCATAGGAGTTAGGATGAAGAAGCTATCCCACTTTCAAATCAGGTGATCCCAGTTTTCCTGTTTGGGAATATGATAGCTTCTTTGTCATTCTAATCAAACCAGGATGAATCGTGATGTAAGAAGCTTGATTTTGATACATAAAGTAATGGTGAATCACTAGGAAGTTGAATAAATCTCATAGGAGTTAGGATGAAGAAGCTATCCCACTTTCAAATCAGGTGATCCCACTTTTCCTGTTTGGGAATATAACAGCTTCCTTGTCATTCTAATCAAACCAGGATGAATCGCGATGTAAGAAGCATGATTTTGATACATAAAGAAATGGACAATCACTAGGAAGTTGAATAAATCTCATTGGAGTTAGGATGAAGAAGCTATCCCACTTTCAAATCAGGTGATCCTAGTTTTCCTGTTTGGGAATATAACAGCTTCCTTGTCATTCTAATAGAACCAGGATGAATCACGATGTAAGAAGCTTGATTTTGATACATAAAGTAATGGAGAATCACTAGGAAGTTGAATAAATCTCATAGGAGTTAGGATGAAGAAGCTATTCCACATTCAAATCAGGTGATCCCACTTTTCCTGTTTGGGAATATGACAGCTTCTTTGTCATTCTAATCAAACCAGGATGAATCGCGATGTAGGAAGCTTGATTTTGATATATAAAGTAATGGAGAATCACTAGGAAGTTGAATATATCTCATAGGAGTTAGGATGAAGAAGCTATCCCACTTTCAAATCAGGTGATCCCAGTTTTCCTGTTTGGGAATATGACAGCTTCCTTGTCATTCTAATAGAACCAGGATGAATCGGGATATATGAAGCTTGATTTTGATACATAAAGTAATGGAGAATCACTAGGAAGTTGAATAAATCTCATTGGAGTTAGGATGAAGAAGCTATCCCACTTTCAAATCAAGTGATCCCAGTTTTCCTGTTTGGGAATATGACAGCTTCTTTGTCATTCTAATCAAACCAGGATGAATCACGATGTAAGAAGCTTGATTTTGATATATAATGTAATGGAGAATCACTAGGAAGTTGAATAAATCTCATAGGAGTTAGGATGAAGAAGCTATCCCACTTTCAAATCAGGTGATCCCAGTTTTCCGGTTTCGGAATATGACAGCTTCTTTGTCATTCTAATCAAACCAGGATGAATCACGATGTAAGAAGCTTGATTTTGATATATAAAGTAATGGAGAATCACTAGGAAGTTGAAGAAATCTCATAGGAGTTAGGATGAAGAAGCTATCCCACTTTCAAATCAGGTGATCCCAGTTTTCCTGTTTGGGAATATGACAGCTTCTTTGTCATTCTAATCAAACCAGGATGAATCGCGATGTAAGAAGCTTGATTTTGATACATAAAGTAATGGAGAATCACTAGGAAGTTGAAGAAATTTCATAGGAGTTAGGATGAAGAAGCTATCCCACTTTCAAATCAGGTGATCCCAGTTTTCCTGTTTGGGAATATGATAGCTTCTTTGTCATCTTAATCAAACCAGGATGAATCTTGATGTAAGAAGCTTGATTTTCATACATAAAGTAATGGTGTATCACTAGGAAGTTGAATAAATCTCATAGGAGTTAGGATGAAGAAGCTATCCCACTTTCAAATCAGGTGATCCCAGTTTTCCTGTTTGGGAATATGACAGCTTCCTTGTCATTCTAATAGAACCAGGATGAATCGCGATATAAGAAGCTTGATTTTGATACATAAAGTAATGGAGAATCAATAGGAAGTTGAATAAATCTCATTGGAGTTAGGATGAAGAAGCTATCCCACATTCAAATCAGGTGATCCCACTTTTCCTGTTTGGGAATATGACAGCTTCTTTGTCATTCTAATCAAACCAGGATGAATCGCGATGTAAGAAGCTTGATTTTGATACATAAAGTAATGGAGAATCACTAGGAAGTTGAATAAATCTCATAGGAGTTAGGATGAAGAAGCTATCCCACATTCAAATCAGGTGATCCCAGTTTTCTGTTTGGGAATATGACAGCTTCTTTGTCATTCTAATCACCAGGATGAATCGCGATGTAAGAAGCTTGATTTTGATATATAAAGTAATGGAGAATCACTAGGAAGTTTAATAAATCTCATAGGAGTTAGGATGAAGAAGCTATCCCACTTTCAAATCAGGTGATCCCAGTTTTCCTGTTTGGGAATATGACAGCTTCTTTGTCATTCTAATCAAACCAGGATGAATCGTGATGTAAGAAGCTTGATTTTGATACATAAAGTAATGGAGAATCACTAGGAAGTTGAATAAATCTCATAGGAGTTAGGATGAAGAAGCTATCCCACTTTCAAATCAGGTGATCCCACTTTTCCTGTTTGGGAATATGACAGCTTCTTTGTCATTCTAATCAAACCAGAATGAATCGGGATGTAAGAAGCTTGATTTTGATACATAAAGTAATGGAGAATCACTAGGAAGTTGAATAAATCTCATAGGAGTTAGGATGAAGAAGCTATCCCACTTTCAAATCAGGTGATCCCAGTTTTCCTGTTTGGGAATATGACAGCTTCTTTGTCATTCTAATCAAACCAGGATGAATCTTGATGTAAGAAGCTTGATTTTGATACATAAAGTAATGGAGAATCACTAGGAAGTTGAATAAATCTCATAGGAGTTAGGATGAAGAAGCTATCCCACTTTCAAATCAGGTGATCCCACTTTTCCTGTTTGGGAATATGACAGCTTCTTTGTCATTCTAATCAAACCAGGATGAATCGCGATGTAAGAAGCTTGATTTTGATACATAAAGTAATGGAGAATCACTAGGAAGTTGAATAAATCTCATAGGAGTTAGGATGAAGAAGCTATCCCACTTTCAAATCAGGTGATCCCAGTTTTCCTGTTTGGGAATATGACAGCTTCTTTGTCATTCTAATCAAACCAGGATGAATCGCGATGTAAGAAGCTTGATTTTGATACATAAAGTAATGGAGAATCACTAGGAAGTTGAATAAATCTCATAGGAGTTAGGATGAAGAAGCTATCCCACTTTCAAATCAGGTGATCCCAGTTTTCCTGTTTGGGAATATAACAGCTTCCTTGTCATTCTAATCAAACCAGGATGAATCGCGATGTAAGAAGCTTGATTTTGATACATAAAGTAATGGAGAATCACTAGGAAGTTGAATAAATCTCATAGGAGTTAGGATGAAGAAGCTATCCCACTTTCAAATCAGGTGATCCCAGTTTTCCTGTTTGGGAATATAACAGCTTCCTTGTCATTCTAATCAAACCAGGATGAATCGCGATGTAAGAAGCTTGATTTTGATACATAAAGTAATGGAGAATCACTAGGAAGTTGAATAAATCTCATAGGAGTTAGGATGAAGAAGCTATCCCACTTTCAAATCAGGTGATCCCAGTTTTCCTGTTTGGGAATATGACAGCTTCTTTGTCATTCTAATCAAACCAGGATGAATCGCGATGTAAGAAGCTTGATTTTGATATATAAAGTAATGGAGAATCACTAGGAAGTTGAATAAATCTCATAGGAGTTAGGATGAAGAAGCTATCCCACTTTCAAATCAGGTGATCCCAGTTTTCCTGTTTGGGAATATGACAGCTTCTTGTCATTCTAATCAAACCAGGATGAATCGCGATGTAAGAAGCTTGATTTTGATACATAAAGTAATGGAGAATCACTAGGAAGTTGAATAAATCTCATAGGAGTTAGGATGAAGAAGCTATCCCACTTTCAAATCAGGTGATCCCAGTTTTCCTGTTTGGGAATATGACAGCTTCTTGTCATTCTAATCAAACCAGGATGAATCACGATGTAAGAAGCTTGATTTTGATATATAAAGTAATGGAGAATCACTAGGAAGTTGAATAAATCTCATAGGAGTTAGGATGAAGAAGCTATCCCACTTTCAAATCAGGTGATCCCAGTTTTCCTGTTTGGGAATATAACAGCTTCCTTGTCATTCTAATCAAACCAGGATGAATCACGATGTAAGAAGCTTGATTTTGATATATAAAGTAATGGAGAATCACTAGGAAGTTGAATAAATCTCATAGGAGTTAGGATGAAGAAGCTATCCCACTTTCAAATCAGGTGATCCCAGTTTTCCTGTTTGGGAATATGACAGCTTCTTTGTCATTCTAATCAAACCAGGATGAATCGCGATGTAAGAAGCTTGATTTTGATACATAAAGTAATGGAGAATCACTAGGAAGTTGAATAAATCTCATAGGAGTTAGGATGAAGAAGCTATCCCACTTTCAAATCAGGTGATCCTAGTTTTCCTGTTTGGGAATATAACAGCTTCCTTGTCATTCTAATAGAACCAGGATGAATCGCGATGTAAGAAGCTTGATTTTGATACATAAAGTAATGGAGAATCACTAGGAAGTTGAATAAATCTCATAGGAGTTAGGATGAAGAAGCTATCCCACATTCAAATCAGGTGATCCCACTTTCAAATCAGGTGATCCCAGTTTTCCTGTTTGGGAATATGATAGCTTCTTTGTCATTCTAATCAAACCAGGATGAATCTTGATGTAAGAAGCTTGATTTTGATACATAAAGTAATGGTGAATCACTAGGAAGTTGAATAAATCTCATAGGATTTAGGATGAAGAAGCTATCCCACTTTCAAATCAGGTGATCCCACTTTTCCTGTTTGGGAATATGACAGCTTCTTTGTCATTCTAATCAAACCAGGATGAATCGCGATGTAAGAAGCTTGATTTTGATACATAAAGTAATGGAGAATCACTAGGAAGTTGAATAAATCTCATAGGAGTTAGGATGAAGAAGCTCTCCCACTTTCAAATCAGGTGATCCCAATTTTCCTGTTTGGGAATATGACAGCTTATTTGTCATTCTATTCAAACCAGAATGAATCGCGATGTAAGAAGCTTGATTTTGATACATAAAGTAATGGAGAATCACTAGGAAGTTGAATAAATCTCATAGGAGTTAGGATGAAGAAGCTATCCCACTTTCAAATCAGGTGATCCCACTTTTCCTGTTTGGGAATATGACAGCTTCCTTGTCATTCTAATCAAACCAGGATGAATCGCGATGTAAGAAGCTTGATTTTGATACATAAGTAATGGAGAATCACTAGGAAGTTGAATAAATCTCATAGGAGTTAGGATGAAGAAGCTATCCCACTTTCAAATCAGGTGATCCCAGTTTTCCTGTTTGGGAATATAACAGCTTCCTTGTCATTCTAATAGAACCAGGATGAATCGCGATGTAAGAAGCTTGATTTTGATACATAAAGTAATGGAGAATCACTAGGAAGTTGAATAAATCTCATAGGAGTTAGGATGAAGAAGCTATCCCACTTTCAAATCAGGTGATCCCAGTTTTCCTGTTTGGGAATATGACAGCTTCTTTGTCATTCTAATCAAACCAGGATGAATCGCGATGTAAGAAGCTTGATTTTGATATATAAAGTAATGGAGAATCACTAGGAAGTTGAATAAATCTCATAGGAGTTAGGATGAAGAAGCTATCCCACTTTCAAATCAGGTGATCCCAGTTTTCCTGTTTGGGAATATGACAGCTTCCTTGTCATTCTAATAGAACCAGGATGAATCGCGATGTAAGAAGCTTGATTTTGATACATAAAGTAATGGAGAATCACTAGGAAGTTGAATAAATCTCATTGGAGTTAGGATGAAGAAGCTATCCCACTTTCAAATCAAGTGATCCCAGTTTTCCTGTTTGGGAATATGACAGCTTCTTTGTCATTCTAATCAAACCAGGATGAATCACGATGTAAGAAGCTTGATTTTGATATATAATGTAATGGAGAATCACTAGGAAGTTGAATAAATCTCATAGGAGTTAGGATGAAGAAGCTATCCCACTTTCAAATCAGGTGATCCCAGTTTTCCTGTTTCGGAATATGACAGCTTCTTTGTCATTCTAATCAAACCAGGATGAATCACGATGTAAGAAGCTTGATTTTGATATATAAAGTAATGGAGAATCACTAGGAAGTTGAAGAAATCTCATAGGAGTTAGGATGAAGAAGCTATCCCACTTTCAAATCAGGTGATCCCAGTTTTCCTGTTTGGGAATATGACAGCTTCTTTGTCATTCTAATCAAACCAGGATGAATCTTGATGTAAGAAGCTTGATTTTGATACATAAAGTAATGGAGAATCACTAGGAAGTTGAATAAATCTCATAGGAGTTAGGATGAAGAAGCTATCCCACTTTCAAATCAGGTGATCCCAGTTTTCCTGTTTGGGAATATGACAGCTTCTTTGTCATTCTAATCAAACCAGGATGAATCGCGATGTAAGAAGCTTGATTTTGATACATAAAGTAATGGAGAATCACTAGGAAGTTGAAAAAATCTCATAGGAGTTAGGATGAAGAAGCTATCCCACTTTCAAATCAGGTGATCCCAGTTTTCCTGTTTGGGAATATGATAGCTTCTTTGTCATTCTAATCAAACCAGGATGAATCTTGATGTAAGAAGCTTGATTTTGATACATAAAGTAATGGTGAATCACTAGGAAGTTGAATAAATCTCATAGGAGTTAGGATGAAGAAGCTATCCCACTTTCAAATCAGGTGATCCCAGTTTTCCTGTTTGGGAATATGACAGCTTCTTTGTCATTCTAATCAAACCAGAATGAATCGCGATGTAAGAAGCTTGATTTTGATACATAAAGTAATGGAGAATCACTAGGAAGTTGAATAAATCTCATAGGAGTTAGGATGAAGAAGCTATCCCACTTTCAAATCAGGTGATCCCAGTTTTCCTGTTTGGGAATATGACAGCTTCTTTGTCATTCTAATCAAACCAGGATGAATCGTGATGTAAGAAGCTTGATTTTGATACATAAAGTAATGGAGAATCACTAGGAAGTTGAATAAATCTCATAGGAGTTAGGATGAAGAAGCTATCCCACTTTCAAATCAGGTGATCCCAGTTTTCCTGTTTGGGAATATAACAGCTTCCTTGTCATTCTAATCAAACCAGGATGAATCGCGATGTAAGAAGCTTGATTTTGATACATAAAGTAATGGAGAATCACTAGGAAGTTGAATAAATCTCATTGGAGTTAGGATGAAGAAGCTATCCCACTTTCAAATCAGGTGATCCTAGTTTTCCTGTTTGGGAATATAACAGCTTCCTTGTCATTCTAATAGAACCAGGATGAATCGCGATGTAAGAAGCTTGATTTTGATACATAAAGTAATGGAGAATCACTAGGAAGTTGAATAAATCTCATAGGAGTTAGGATGAAGAAGCTATCCCACATTCAAATCAGGTGATCCCACTTTTCCTGTTTGGGAATATGACAGCTTCTTTGTCATTCTAATCAAACCAGGATGAATCGCGATGTAAGAAGCTTGATTTTGATATATAAAGTAATGGAGAATCACTAGGAAGTTGAATAAATCTCATAGGAGTTAGGATGAAGAAGCTATCCCACTTTCAAATCAGGTGATCCCAGTTTTCCTGTTTGGGAATATGACAGCTTCCTTGTCATTCTAATAGAACCAGGATGAATCGCGATATAAGAAGCTTGATTTTGATACATAAAGTAATGGAGAATCACTAGGAAGTTGAATAAATCTCATTGGAGTTAGGATGAAGAAGCTATCCCACTTTCAAATCAAGTGATCCCAGTTTTCCTGTTTGGGAATATGACAGCTTCTTTGTCATTCTAATCAAACCAGGATGAATCACGATGTAAGAAGCTTGATTTTGATATATAATGTAATGGAGAATCACTAGGAAGTTGAATAAATCTCATAGGAGTTAGGATGAAGAAGCTATCCCACTTTCAAATCAGGTGATCCCAGTTTTCCTGTTTGGGAATATGACAGCTTCTTTGTCATTCTAATCAAACCAGGATGAATCACGATGTAAGAAGCTTGATTTTGATATATAAAGTAATGGAGAATCACTAGGAAGTTGAATAAATCTCATAGGAGTTAGGATGAAGAAGCTATCCCACTTTCAAATCAGGTGATCCCAGTTTTCCTGTTTGGGAATATGACAGCTTCTTTGTCATTCTAATCAAACCAGGATGAATCGCGATGTAAGAAGCTTGATTTTGATACATAAAGTAATGGAGAATCACTAGGAAGTTGAATAAATTCATAGGAGTTAGGATGAAGAAGCTATCCCACTTTCAAATCAGGTGATCCCAGTTTTCCTGTTTGGGAATATGACAGCTTCTTTGTCATTCTAATCAAACCAGGATGAATCTTGATGTAAGAAGCTTGATTTTGATACATAAAGTAATGGAGAATCACTAGGAAGTTGAATAAATCTCATAGGAGTTAGGATGAAGAAGCTATCCCACTTTCAAATCAGGTGATCCCAGTTTTCCTGTTTGGGAATATGACAGCTTCTTGTCATTCTAATCAAACCAGGATGAATCGCGATGTAAGAAGCTTGATTTTGATACATAAAGTAATGGAGAATCACTAGGAAGTTGAATAAATCTCATAGGAGTTAGGATGAAGAAGCTATCCCACTTTCAAATCAGGTGATCCCAGTTTTCCTGTTTGGGAATATGACAGCTTCTTTGTCATTCTAATCAAACCAGGATGAATCGCGATGTAAGAAGCTTGATTTTGATACATAAAGTAATGGAGAATCACTAGGAAGTTGAATAAATCTCATAGGAGTTAGGATGAAGAAGCTATCCCACTTTCAAATCAGGTGATCCCAGTTTTCCTGTTTGGGAATATGACAGCTTCTTTGTCATTCTAATCAAAGGATGAATCGGGATGTAAGAAGCTTGATTTTGATACATAAAGTAATGGAGAATCACTAGGAAGTTGAAGAAATCTCATAGGAGTTAGGATGAAGAAGCTATCCCACTTTCAAATCAGGTGATCCCAGTTTTCCTGTTTGGGAATATGACAGCTTCTTTGTCATTCTAATCAAACCAGGATGAATCGCAATGTAAGAAGCTTGATTTTGATACATAAAGTAATGGAGAATCACTAGGAAGTTGAATAAATTTCATAGGAGTTAGGAAGAAGAAGCTATCCCACTTTCAAATCAGGTGATCCCACTTTTCCTGTTTGGGAATATGACAGCTTCTTTGTCATTCTAATCAAACCAGAATGAATCGCGATGTAAGAAGCTTGATTTTGATACATAAAGTAATGGAGAATCACTAGGAAGTTGAATAAATCTCATAGGAGTTAGGATGAAGAAGCTATCCCACTTTCAAATCAGGTGATCCCAGTTTTCCTGTTTGGGAATATGACAGCTTCTTTGTCATTCTAATCAAACCAGAATGAATCGCGATGTAAGAAGCTTGATTTTGATACATAAAGTAATGGAGAATCACTAGGAAGTTGAATAAATCTCATAGGATTTAGGATGAAGAAGCTATCCCACTTTCAAATCAGGTGATCCCAGTTTTCCTGTTTGGGAATATGACAGCTTCTTTGTCATTCTAATCAAACCAGGATGAATCGCGATGTAAGAAGCTTGATTTTGATACATAAAGTAATGGAGAATCACTAGGAAGTTGAATAAATCTCATAGGAGTTAGGATGAAGAAGCTATCCCACTTTCAAATCAGGTGATCCCAGTTTTCCTGTTTGGGAATATGACAGCTTCTTTGTCATTCTAATCAAACCAGAATGAATCGTGATGTAAGAAGCTTGATTTTGATACATAAAGTAATGGAGAATCACTAGGAAGTTGAAGAAATCTCATAGGAGTTAGGATGAAGAAGCTATCCCACTTTCAAATCAGGTGATCCCACTTTTCCTGTTTGGGAATATAACAGCTTCCTTGTCATTCTAATCAAACCAGGATGAATCGCGATGTAAGAAGCTTGATTTTGATACATAAAGTAATGGAGAATCACTAGGAAGTTGAATAAATCTCATTGGAGTTAGGATGAAGAAGCTATCCCACTTTCAAATCAGGTGATCCTAGTTTTCCTGTTTGGGAATATAACAGCTTCCTTGTCATTCTAATAGAACCAGGATGAATCGCGATGTAAGAAGCTTGATTTTGATACATAAAGTAATGGAGAATCACTAGGAAGTTGAATAAATCTCATAGGAGTTAGGATGACGAAGCTATCCCACATTCAAATCAGGTGATCCCACTTTTCCTGTTTGGGAATATGACAGCTTCTTTGTCATTCTAATCAAACCAGGATGAATCGCGATGTAAGAAGCTTGATTTTGATATATAAAGTAATGGAGAATCACTAGGAAGTTGAATATATCTCAAAGGAGTTAGGATGAAGAAGCTATTCCACTTTCAAATCAGGTGATCCCAGTTTTCCTGTTTGGGAATATAACAGCTTCCTTGTCATTCTAATAGAACCAGGATGAATCACGATGTAAGAAGCTTGATTTGATACATAAAGTAATGGAGAATCACTAGGAAGTTGAATAAATCTCATTGGAGTTAGGATGATGATGTGATCATGGACCAGTCAGATAAAGAAGACAATGAGACGATAGATGATCCAGCTGATGAAGATGTCCTAGCTATACCAGAAGGTCCTATCACTCGTTCCAAGAGTAAACAAATCAAGCAAGCCATTGGAGGATTACTCATGATAGCCTGGAAGCAAGAAGAAGGTCTTGAAGGAAGCTGGATCAATCAAGACACACTCACCACTATCCAAGCCATTTCTTTTTCTACATGATCATCAAATGAGCAAGTAGCATATGTGTGCTCTTTTTCCCTATCTTTGGTTTTGTCCCACTGGGTTTTCCAAAGATAGGTTTTTAATGAGGCCATATGTTACTTTCACATCTCTCATTTGATGATCCCGGTTTAGCTTATAATGCCTTATAAAACTTATGTCTTTTAAAACCTTATGTCTTTCATTTTTATTTAAACCAAAGGGAGCCTGTTCTCTTTAGGTTTCCGTGAGCTTGTGTGTGTACAAGCCTCACTATATAAACCACATCCGAAAACCCTAGCATCTATCAAGTTATCTTTTCATCAAAACCTTTTCTTTGTTCTCTCTTCTTCTTGTTACCAAGTCGGCGAGTGATCTTGTTGGTGAGTAGTATCCAACAACCTAAGGATCTCTTCTTCGGTGTGTCATATCCGGATTAGGCATCTAGGAGTATCAAGGAGTCCTTTCACAACTCTTTGTGTCACCATTCATTCCACAAACCTTGAAGAACTTGAGTCTCTGATTCGTTCTTGCAAGGATCTATCCCCAACTATCCAGAGAAGCATCCTAGGAGTGTATTATGTGGTATCAAAGCTATTGACGCGGAGGAAGATGAAGGAGTTAGCCTCGAGCATAAAGCTTTGCTTGAAGCTTTGACTCGCCGTATGAGTACGATGATGGAAACAAGATTGGGTACTTTCCGCGAAGAGCTTGATGCGCAATCTTCAGAACCTAGACGAGAACCAAGGCAGAACCGACGCACACAGGCTAGACGTGAGCATGAGGATTCAGAGGAGACTGATAACTACTATGAAAGAAATCGACACAGCTCAGATTCTAGACACAGCAGCCGTAGTGACCGTAGACACAGGCGTGATCACTGGCAACGCAATGAACTCGCGGGAGTAAAGCTGAAAATCCCTCCTTTCCATGGCAAAGCTGATCCAGATGCCTATCTTGAGTGGGAGAAAAAGATTGAGCTGGTTTTTAACTGTCAACACTACACGGAGCTTAAGAAAATTCAAGTGGCTGCTACCGAATTCTACGATTACGCTTTGAGCTGGTGGGATCAATTGGTTACAAACAAGCGGCGCAATGGAGAGTTTCCTATTGAGACATGGGCAGAGATGAAAGCAGCAATGCGCAGGAGGTTTGTGCCAAGCCATTACCATCGTGATCTTCATCAGAGATTGAGAAGGCTCACACAAGGATCGCGATCTGTAGAAGAGTATTTCCAAGAGATGGAATTGTTAATGTTGAGAGCTTGTATATCAGAGGATAGAGAGGCTACTATGGCACGGTTTCTTGGAGGACTTAACCGTGAGATACAAGACAATGTGGAGATGCAGCACTATGTTGAGTTGGAAGAAATGTTGCACAAAGCAATTCTGGTGGAGCAACAGATTAAGAGGAAGCATCATTCACGTGGAAGCTACGGTACCAGCAAGTATCAGCAAGTTAAAGACGAGAAACCAGCATATCAAAAGGAGAACAAGTCTCAGCAGAAAGAAGAAACAAAGCCAGGCAGCATTTTTGCCAAAGACAAAGACAAAGGGAAAGCTGAAGCTACTTCTTCTCGGACCAGAGATGTTAAGTGTTTCAAATGCCAAGGACGTGGGCATTACGCAAACGAGTGCACCAACAAACGAGTTATGATCCTCTTGGAGAATGGAGAATTTGAATCTGAGGATGAGAAGCTTGAGACTGATCAGGAGCATTCCGAGGAAGAATATGAAGAAGAACCAGTGCGAGGGAGATTGTTGGTTGCAAGGAGAACTCTCAGCTTGCAAAATAAAACCGAGGAGCTTGAGCAGAGAGAAAACTTGTTCTACTCACGCTGCATGGTTCAAGGAAAGATATGCAGTCTGATCATTGATGGTGGAAGCTGTGTTAATGTTGCTAGCGAGACAATGGTGAAGAAGCTTGGTTTGAAAACTCAAAAACACCCTAAACCTTACCGGCTGCAGTGGCTTAACGAAGAAGGTGAGATGAGGGTCTCCACACAAGTCTCTATACCTTTGTCCATTGGGAGATATGAAGATGAGATACTCTGTGATGTGATACCAATGGAAGCAAGTCATATTTTACTTGGAAGGCCGTGGCAGTTTGATAGGAGAGTTACACATGATGGCTTTACTAACAAGCACTCTTTTGAGTTCAATGGCAAGAAGACTATTCTGGTGCCTCTCACTCCTAAGGAAGTGCATCAAGATCAGTTGCAGCTTCAGAAGAAGAAAGAAATAGATCTCAAACCCGAGCAACCCAAGCAGCACAACTTTTATGCCAAGATTGGTGACATCAAAAGATCTCTTTACTCTAATCAGCCTATTCTTTTGCTTGTGTTTAAAGAAACTCTCTTGAATCTAACTGATTTTACACCGGAGTATCCGAGTGAGGTGTCAGCTCTTTTACAGGACTTTGAAGATGTGTTTCCTGAAGATAATCCAATCGGTTTGCCTCCTATACGTGGGATTGAGCACCAGATTGATTTTGTGCCAGGATCTACTCTTCCTAACAGGCCAGCATACAGAACTAATCCAGTTGAGACTAAGGAGCTTCAGAGGCAGGTTGATGAACTGATGGAGAAAGGCCATATCCGTGAGAGCATGAGTCCATGTGCCGTACCAGTGCTCCTTGTGCCCAAGAAAGATGGGAGCTGGCGCATGTGTGTTGATTGTAGAGCAATCAACAACATAACAGTGAAGTATCGCCACCCTATTCCTAGATTAGATGATATGCTTGATGAATTACATGGCTCTAGCATTTTTTCTAAGATAGATTTGAAGAGTGGGTATCATCAAATTAGAATGAAAGAAGGAGATGAGTGGAAAACAGCCTTTAAAACTAAGCATGGGTTGTATGAGTGGTTAGTGATGCCTTTTGGCTTAACTAATGCTCCTAGTACTTTTATGAGATTGATGAATCATGTGCTTAGATCTTTTATAGGATTGTTTGTGGTAGTTTACTTTGATGATATCCTTGTCTACTCTAAGAGTTTAGAAGAGCATATAAAACATCTTAGGACTGTTCTTGATGTCTTGAGGAAAGAAAAACTATTTGCTAATCTTAAGAAATGCACTTTCTGTACGGATAACTTGGTCTTTTTAGGCTTTATTGTGAGTGCAGATGGAGTAAAGGTAGATCAAGAGAAGGTGAAAGCAATACAAGAGTGGCCGATTCCTAAAACCATCAGTGAAGTGCGAAGCTTCCATGGATTAGCTGGCTTCTACCGACGGTTTGTGAAAGACTTTAGCACCATAGCAGCTCCATTGACTGAGGTGATCAAGAAAGAAGTTGGATTCAAATGGGGAGAAGCACAAGAACTTGCCTTTCAATGCCTAAAAGAGAAGCTTACTAATGCCCCTCTTCTTATACTTCCTGATTTCAATAAAACTTTTGAAATTGAATGTGATGCTTCAGGAATTGGAATTGGTGCTGTTCTTATGCAGGAAAAGAGACCCATAGCATATTTCAGTGAGAAACTTGGAGGAGCAACTCTCAACTATGCTACTTATGACAAGGAACTCTATGCTTTGGTGAGGGCTTTGCAGACATGGCAGCATTACCTATGGCCCAAGGAGTTTGTCATTCACACTGATCATGAGTCTCTCAAGTACCTTAAAGGCCAGAACAAACTCAGCAAGAGGCACGCCAGATGGGTAGAATTCATTGAAACCTTCCCCTATGTGATCAAGTACAAACAAGGTAAGGAAAATATAGTTGCGGATGCACTATCCAGAAGGTATGTTCTCTTGAATACTCTTGATGCTAAGTTGCTAGGATTTGAACAGCTTAAAGAAATGTATGCAACTGATTCTGACTTTCAAGAGGCTTATAAATCGTGTGAAAAATATGCTGCTGGACATTACTTTAGGCAAGAGGGATTCTTATTCTATGATAATAGATTGTGTGTGCCTAACTGTTCTTTGAGAGATCTATTTGTCAGGGAATCCCATGGAGGAAGCTTAATGGGACATTTTGGTATTGCCAAGACTCTTAAAGTTTTGCAGGATCACTTCTTTTGGCCACACATGAAACGAGATGTTGAGAGAATCTGTGGGAGGTGTGCAACTTGCAAAGCAGCTAAGTCAAAGATTCAACCTCACGGTTTGTATACTCCTTTACCTATTCCTACTCACCCTTGGAATGATATATCTATGGATTTTGTTGTGGGTTTGCCGAGGACTAAGACAGGTAAGGACTCCATCTTTGTAGTTGTTGATAGGTTTTCTAAAATGGCACATTTCATTGCTTGCCATAAAACTGATGATGCAATACATGTTGCTAACCTGTTCTTTAAAGAGATTGTGCGCATTCATGGCATGCCTAGAACCATAGTTTCTGATAGAGATACCAAATTTCTTAGTTATTTTTGGAAGACTCTATGGTCTAAGTTAGGCACTAAGCTCTTGTTCTCTACTACATGTCATCCACAAACTGATGGTCAAACTGAGGTAGTTAATAGAACTCTTGGAACTCTCTTGCGTGCATTCATTAAAAAGAACTTGAAATCATGGGAAGAATACTTGCCACACTGTGAATTTGCTTATAATCATGCTCAGCATTCTGCATCTAAGTATTCTCCTTTTGAAATTGTTTATGGGTTCAATCCCATCTCTCCTTTGGATCTAATGCCTTTACCTGAGTGTGCAAGGGTCAGTATGGATGGGAAAAAGAAGGCAGAGTTGGTGCAACAGATCCACGAGAAAGCTAGAAAGAACATTGTTGAGAAGACAAAGCAGTATGCTAAGAGAGCAAACAAGGGCAAGCGAGAAATGATCTTTGATGTAGGTGATAGAGTTTGGGTGCATTTGCGCAAGGAGAGGTTCCCAAATGAAAGAAAATCTAAGCTGATGCCGCGGATAGACGGTCCTTTTGAGATCACCCAAAGGATCAATAACAATGCCTACAAGCTTGATCTTCAAGGTAAGTATGATATAAGCAACAGTTTCAATGTTACTGACTTGATTCCTTTTGTTGCAGATGAGCTTGATTTGAGGACAAATCCTTTTCAAGAGGGAGGGGATGATGTGATCATGGACCAGTCAGATAAAGAAGACAATGAGACGATAGATGATCCAGCTGATGAAGATGTCCTAGCTATACCAGAAGGTCCTATCACTCGTTCCAAGAGTAAACAAATCAAGCAAGCCATTGGAGGATTACTCATGATAGCCTGGAAGCAAGAAGAAGGTCTTGAAGGAAGCTGGATCAATCAAGACACACTCACCACTATCCAAGCCATTTCTTTTTCTACATGATCATCAAATGAGCAAGTAGCATATGTGTGCTCTTTTTCCCTATCTTTGGTTTTGTCCCACTGGGTTTTCCAAAGATAGGTTTTTAATGAGGCCATATGTTACTTTCACATCTCTCATTTGATGATCCCGGTTTAGCTTATAATGCCTTATAAAACTTATGTCTTTTAAAACCTTATGTCTTTCATTTTTATTTAAACCAAAGGGAGCCTGTTCTCTTTAGGTTTCCGTGAGCTTGTGTGTGTACAAGCCTCACTATATAAACCACATCCGAAAACCCTAGCATCTATCAAGTTATCTTTTCATCAAAACCTTTTCTTTGTTCTCTCTTCTTCTTGTTACCAAGTCGGCGAGTGATCTTGTTGGTGAGTAGTATCCAACAACCTAAGGATCTCTTCTTCGGTGTGTCATATCCGGATTAGGCATCTAGGAGTATCAAGGAGTCCTTTCACAACTCTTTGTGTCACCATTCATTCCACAAACCTTGAAGAACTTGAGTCTCTGATTCGTTCTTGCAAGGATCTATCCCCAACTATCCAGAGAAGCATCCTAGGAGTGTATTAGATGAAGAAGCTATCCCACTTTCAAATCAAGTGATCCCAGTTTTCCTGTTTGGGAATATGATTGCTTCTTTGTCATTCTAATCAAACCAGGATGAATCACGATGTAAGAAGCTTGATTTTGATATATAATGTAATGGAGAATCACTAGGAAGTTGAATAAATCTCATAGGAGTTTGGATGAAGAAGCTATCCCACTTTCAAATCAGGTGATCCCAGTTTTCCTGTTTGGGAATATGACAGCTTCTTTGTCATTCTAATCAAACCAGGATGAATCACGATGTAAGAAGCTTGATTTTGATATATAAAGTAATGGAGAATCACTAGGAAGTTGAAGAAATCTCATAGGAGTTAGGATGAAGAAGCTATCCCACTTTCAAATCAGGTGATCCCAGTTTTCCTGTTTGGGAATATGACAGCTTCTTTGTCATTCTAATCAAACCAGGATGAATCGCGATGTAAGAAGCTTGATTTTGATACATAAAGTAATGGAGAATCACTAGGAAGTTGAATAAATCTCATAGGAGTTAGGATGAAGAAGCTATCCCACTTTCAAATCAGGTGATCCCAGTTTTCCTGTTTGGGAATATGACAGCTTCCTTGTCATTCTAATCAAACCAGGATGAATCGCGATGTAAGAAGCTTGATTTTGATACATAAAGTAATGGAGAATCACTAGGAAGTTGAAAAAATCTCATAGGAGTTAGGATGAAGAAGCTATCCCACTTTCAAATCAGGTGATCCCAGTTTTCCTGTTTGGGAATATGACAGCTTCTTTGTCATTCTAATCAAACCAGGATGAATCGCGATGTAAGAAGCTTGATTTTGATACATAAAGTAATGGAGAATCACTAGGAAGTTGAATAAATCTCATAGGAGTTAGGATGAAGAAGCTATCCCACTTTCAAATCAGGTGATCCCAGTTTTCCTGTTTGGGAATATGACAGCTTCTTTGTCATTCTAATCAAACCAGGATGAATCACGATGTAAGAAGCTTGATTTTGATACATAAAGTAATGGAGAATCACTAGGAAGTTGAATAAATCTCATAGGAGTTAGGATGAAGAAGCTATCCCACTTTCAAATCAGGTGATCCCAGTTTTCCTGTTTGGGAATATGACAGCTTCTTTGTCATTCTAATCAAACCAGGATGAATCGCGATGTAAGAAGCTTGATTTTGATACATAAAGTAATGGAGAATCACTAGGAAGTTGAATAAATCTCATAGGAGTTAGGATGAAGAAGCTATCCCACTTTCAAATCAGGTGATCCCAGTTTTCCTGTTTGGGAATATAACAGCTTCCTTGTCATTCTAATCAAACCAGGATGAATCGCGATGTAAGAAGCTTGATTTTGATACATAAAGTAATGGAGAATCACTAGGAAGTTGAATAAATCTCATAGGAGTTAGGATGAAGAAGCTATCCCACTTTCAAATCAGGTGATCCCAGTTTTCCTGTTTGGGAATATAACAGCTTCCTTGTCATTCTAATAGAACCAGGATGAATCGCGATGTAAGAAGCTTGATTTTGATACATAAAGTAATGGAGAATCACTAGGAAGTTGAATAAATCTCATAGGAGTTAGGATGAAGAAGCTATCCCACTTTCAAATCAGGTGATCCCAGTTTTCCTGTTTGGGAATATGACAGCTTCTTTGTCATTCTAATCAAACCAGGATGAATCGCGATGTAAGAAGCTTGATTTTGATATATAAAGTAATGGAGAATCACTAGGAAGTTGAATAAATCTCATAGGAGTTAGGATGAAGAAGCTATCCCACTTTCAAATCAGGTGATCCCAGTTTTCCTGTTTGGGAATATGACAGCTTCCTTGTCATTCTAATAAACCAGGATGAATCGCGATGTAAGAAGCTTGATTTTGATACATAAAGTAATGGAGAATCACTAGGAAGTTGAATAAATCTCATAGGAGTTAGGATGAAGAAGCTATCCCACTTTCAAATCAGGTGATCCCAGTTTTCCTGTTTGGGAATATGACAGCTTCTTTGTCATTCTAATCAAACCAGGATGAATCACGATGTAAGAAGCTTGATTTTGATATATAAAGTAATGGAGAATCACTAGGAAGTTGAATAAATCTCATAGGAGTTAGGATGAAGAAGCTATCCCACTTTCAAATCAGGTGATCCCAGTTTTCCTGTTTGGGAATATGACAGCTTCTTTGTCATTCTAATCAAACCAGGATGAATCACGATGTAAGAAGCTTGATTTTGATATATAAAGTAATGGAGAATCACTAGGAAGTTGAATAAATCTCATAGGAGTTAGGATGAAGAAGCTATCCCACTTTCAAATCAGGTGATCCCAGTTTTCCTGTTTGGGAATATGACAGCTTCTTTGTCATTCTAATCAAACCAGGATGAATCGCGATGTAAGAAGCTTGATTTTGATACATAAAGTAATGGAGAATCACTAGGAAGTTGAAGAAATCTCATAGGAGTTAGGATGAAGAAGCTATCCCACTTTCAAATCAGGTGATCCCAGTTTTCCTGTTTGGGAATATGATAGCTTCTTTGTCATCTAATCAAACCAGGATGAATCTTGATGTAAGAAGCTTGATTTTGATACATAAAGTAATGGTGAATCACTAGGAAGTTGAATAAATCTCATAGGAGTTAGGATGAAGAAGCTATCCCACTTTCAAATCAGGTGATCCCAGTTTTCCTGTTTGGGAATATGACAGCTTCCTTGTCATTCTAATAAACCAGGATGAATCGCGATGTAAGAAGCTTGATTTTGATACATAAAGTAATGGAGAATCACTAGGAAGTTGAATAAATCTCATAGGAGTTAGGATGAAGAAGCTATCCCACTTTCAAATCAGGTGATCCCACTTTTCCTGTTTGGGAATATGACAGCTTCTTTGTCATTCTAATCAAACCAGGATGAATCGCGATGTAAGAAGCTTGATTTTGATACATAAAGTAATGGAGAATCACTAGGAAGTTGAATAAATCTCATAGGAGTTAGGATGAAGAAGCTATCCCACTTTCAAATCAGGTGATCCCAGTTTTCCTGTTTGGGAATATGACAGCTTCTTTGTCATTCTAATCAAACCAGGATGAATCGCGATGTAAGAAGCTTGATTTTGATACATAAAGTAATGGAGAATCACTAGGAAGTTGAAGAAATCTCATAGGAGTTAGGATGAAGAAGCTATCCCACTTTCAAATCAGGTGATCCCAGTTTTCCTGTTTGGGAATATGACAGCTTCTTTGTCATTCTAATCGGACCAGGATGAATCGCGATGTAAGAAGCTTGATTTTGATATATAAAGTAATGGAGAATCACTAGGAAGTTGAAGAAATCTCATAGGAGTTAGGATGAAGAAGCTATCCCACTTTCAAATCAGGTGATCCCAGTTTTCCTGTTTGGGAATATGACAGCTTCTTTGTCATTCTAATCAAACCAGGATGAATCGATGTAAGAAGCTTGATTTTGATACATAAAGTAATGGAGAATCACTAGGAAGTTGAATAAATCTCATAGGAGTTAGGATGAAGAAGCTATCCCACTTTCAAATCAGGTGATCCCAGTTTTCCTGTTTGGGAATATGACAGCTTCTTTGTCATTCTAATCAAACCAGGATGAATCGCGATGTAAGAAGCTTGATTTTGATACATAAAGTAATGGAGAATCACTAGGAAGTTGAATAAATCTCATAGGAGTTAGGATGAAGAAGCTATCCCACTTTCAAATCAGGTGATCCCAGTTTTCCTGTTTGGGAATATGACAGCTTCTTTGTCATTCTAATCAAACCAGGATGAATCGTGATGTAAGAAGCTTGATTTTGATACATAAAGTAATGGAGAATCACTAGGAAGTTGAATAAATCTCATAGGAGTTAGGATGAAGAAGCTATCCCACTTTCAAATCAGGTGATCCCAGTTTTCCTGTTTGGGAATATAACAGCTTCCTTGTCATTCTAATCAAACCAGGATGAATCGCGATGTAAGAAGCTTGATTTTGATACATAAAGTAATGGAGAATCACTAGGAAGTTGAATAAATCTCATTGGAGTTAGGATGAAGAAGCTATCCCACTTTCAAATCAGGTGATCCCAGTTTTCCTGTTTGGGAATATAACAGCTTCCTTGTCATTCTAATAGAACCAGGATGAATCGCGATGTAAGAAGCTTGATTTTGATACATAAAGTAATGGAGAATCACTAGGAAGTTGAATAAATCTCATAGGAGTTAGGATGAAGAAGCTATCCCACTTTCAAATCAGGTGATCCCAGTTTTCCTGTTTGGGAATATGACAGCTTCTTTGTCATTCTAATCAAACCAGGATGAATCGCGATGTAAGAAGCTTGATTTTGATATATAAAGTAATGGAGAATCACTAGGAAGTTTAATATATCTCATAGGAGTTAGGATGAAGAAGCTATCCCACTTTCAAATCAGGTGATCCCAGTTTTCCTGTTTTGGAATATGACAGCTTCCTTGTCATTCTAATAGAACCAGGATGAATCAGGATATATGAAGCTTGATTTTGATACATAAAGTAATGGAGAATCACTAGGAAGTTGAATAAATCTCATTGGAGTTAGGATGAAGAAGCTATCCCACTTTCAAATCAAGTGATCCCAGTTTTCCTGTTTGGGAATATGACAGCTTCTTTGTCATTCTAATCAAACCAGGATGAATCACGATGTAAGAAGCTTGATTTTGATATATAAAGTAATGGAGAATCACTAGGAAGTTGAAGAAATCTCATAGGAGTTAGGATGAAGAAGCTATCCCACTTTCAAATCAGGTGATCCCAGTTTTCCTGTTTGGGAATATGACAGCTTCTTTGTCATTCTAATCAAACCAGGATGAATCGCGATGTAAGAAGCTTGATTTTGATATATAAAGTAATGGAGAATCACTAGGAAGTTGAATAAATCTCATAGGAGTTAGGATGAAGAAGCTATCCCACTTTCAAATCAGGTGATCCCAGTTTTCCTGTTTGGGAATATGACAGCTTCTTTGTCATTCTAATCAAACCAGAATGAATCGCGATGTAAGAAGATTGATTTTGATACATAAATAATGGAGAATCACTAGGAAGTTGAAGAAATCTCATAGGAGTTAGGATGAAGAAGCTATCCCACTTTAAAATCAGGTGATCCCAGTTTTCCTGTTTGGGAATATGACAGCTTCCTTGTCATTCTAATCAAACCAGGATGAATCTTGATGTAAGAAGCTTGATTTTGATACATAAAGTAATGGAGAATCACTAGGAAGTTGAATAAATCACATAGGAGTTAGGATGAAGAAGCTATCCCACTTTCAAATCAGGTGATCCCAGTTTTCCTGTTTGGGAATATGACAGCTTCCTTGTCATTCTAATAAACCAGGATGAATCGCGATGTAAGAAGCTTGATTTTGATACATAAAGTAATGGAGAATCACTAGGAAGTTGAATAAATCTCATTGGAGTTAGGATGAAGAAGCTATCCCACTTTCAAATCAGGTGATCCCAGTTTTCCTGTTTGGGAATATGACAGCTTCTTTGTCATTCTAATCAAACCAGGATGAATCGCGATGTAAGAAGCTTGATTTTGATACATAAAGTAATGGAGAATCACTAGGAAGTTGAATAAATCTCATAGGAGTTAGGATGAAGAAGCTATCCCACTTTCAAATCAGGTGATCCCAGTTTTCCTGTTTGGGAATATGACAGCTTCTTTGTCATTCTAATCAAACCAGGATGAATCGCGATGTAAGAAGCTTGATTTTGATACATAAAGTAATGGAGAATCACTAGGAAGTTGAATAAATCTCATAGGAGTTAGGATGAAGAAGCTATCCCACTTTCAAATCAGGTGATCCCAGTTTTCCTGTTTGGGAATATGACAGCTTCCTTGTCATTCTAATCAAACCAGGATGAATCGCGATGTAAGAAGCTTGATTTTGATACATAAAGTAATGGAGAATCACTAGGAAGTTGAATAAATCTCATAGGAGTTAGGATGAAGAAGCTATCCCACTTTCAAATCAGGTGATCCCAGTTTTCCTGTTTGGGAATATGACAGCTTCTTTGTCATTCTAATCAAACCAGGATGAATCGCGATGTAAGAAGCTTGATTTTGATACATAAAGTAATGGAGAATCACTAGGAAGTTGAATAAATCTCATAGGAGTTAGGATGAAGAAGCTATCCCACTTTCAAATCAGGTGATCCCAGTTTTCCTGTTTGGGAATATGACAGCTTCCTTGTCATTCTAATCAAACCAGGATGAATCGCGATGTAAGAAGCTTGATTTTGATACATAAAGTAATGGAGAATCACTAGGAAGTTGAATAAATCTCATAGGAGTTAGGATGAAGAAGCTATCCCACTTTCAAATCAGGTGATCCCAGTTTTCCTGTTTGGGAATATGACAGCTTCCTTGTCATTCTAATCAAACCAGGATGAATCGCGATGTAAGAAGCTTGATTTTGATACATAAAGTAATGGAGAATCACTAGGAAGTTGAATAAATCTCATAGGAGTTAGGATGAAGAAGCTATCCCACTTTCAAATCAGGTGATCCCAGTTTTCCTGTTTGGGAATATGACAGCTTCTTTGTCATTCTAATCAAACCAGGATGAATCGCGATGTAAGAAGCTTGATTTTGATATATAAAGTAATGGAGAATCACTAGGAAGTTGAATAAATCTCATAGGAGTTAGGATGAAGAAGCTATCCCACTTTCAAATCAGGTGATCCCAGTTTTCCTGTTTGGGAATATGACAGCTTCCTTGTCATTCTAATAGAACCAGGATGAATCGCGATGTAAGAAGCTTGATTTTGATACATAAAGTAATGGAGAATCACTAGGAAGTTGAATAAATCTCATAGGAGTTAGGATGAAGAAGCTATCCCACTTTCAAATCAGGTGATCCCAGTTTTCCTGTTTGGGAATATGACAGCTTCTTTGTCATTCTAATCAAACCAGGATGAATCACGATGTAAGAAGCTTGATTTTGATAGATAATGTAATGGAGAATCACTAGGAAGTTGAATAAATCTCATAGGAGTTAGGATGAAGAAGCTATCCCACTTTCAAATCAGGTGATCCCAGTTTTCCTGTTTAGGAATATGACAGCTTCTTTGTCATTCTAATCAAACCAGAATGAATCGCGATGTAAGAAGCTTGATTTTGAAACATAAAGTAATGGAGAATCACTAGGAAGTTGAAGAAATCTCATAGGAGTTAGGATGAAGAAGCGATCCCACTTTCAAATCAGGTGATCCCACTTTTCCTGTTTGGGAATATGACAGCTTCTTCGTCATTCTAATCAAACCAGGATGAATCACGATGTAAGAAGCTTGATTTTGATATATAAAGTAATGGAGAATCACTAGGAAGTTGAATAAATCTCATAGGAGTTAGGATGAAGAAGCTATCCCACTTTCAAATCATGTGATCCTAATTTTCCTGTTTGGGAATATGACAGCTTCTTTGTCATTCTAATCAAACCAGGATGAATCGTGATGTAAGAAGCTTGATTTTGATACATAAAGTAATGGTGAATCACTAGGAATTTGAATAAATCTCATAGGAGTTAGGATGAAGAAGCTATCCCACTTTCAAATCAGGTGATCCCACTTTTCCTATTTGGGAATATGACAGCTTCTTCGTCATTCTAATCATACCAGAATGAATCGTGATGTAAGAAGCTTGATTTTGATACATAAAGTAATGGCGAATCACTAGGAAGTTGAATAAATCTCATAGGAGTTAGGATGAAGAAGCTATCCCACTTTCAAATCATGTGATCCCACTTTTCCAGTTTGGGAATATGACAGCTTCTTTGTCATTCTAATCAAACCAGGATGAATCGCGATGTAAGAAGCTTGATTTTGATATATAAAGTAATGGAGAATCACTAGGAAGTTGAATAAATCTCATAGGAGTTAGGATGAAGAAGCTATCCTACTTTCAAATCAGGTGATCCAGTTTTCCTGTTTGGGAATATGACAGCTTTTTTGTCATTCTAATCAAACCAGGATGAATCGCGATGTAAGAAGCTTGATTTTGATATATAAAGTAATGGAGAATCACTAGGAAGTTGAATAAATCTCATGGGAGTTAGGATGAAGAAGCTATCCCACTTTCAAATCAGGTGATCCCAGTTTTCCAGTTTGGGAATATAACAGCTTCCTTGTCATTCTAATAGAACCAGGATGAATCGCGATGTAAGAAGTTTGATTTTGATACATAAAGTAATGGAGAATCACTAGGAAGTTGAATAAATCTCATAGGAGTTAGGATGAAGAAGCTATCCCACTTTCAAATCAGGTGATCCCAGTTTTCCTGTTTGGGAATATAACAGCTTCCTTGTCATTCTAATAGAACCAGGATGAATCGCGATATAAGAAGCTTGATTTTGATACATAAAGTAATGGAGAATCACTAGGAAGTTGAATAAATCTCATTGGAGTTAGGATGAAGAAGCTATCCCACTTTCAAATCAGGTGATCCCAGTTTTCCTGTTTGGGAATATGACAGCTTCTTTGTCATTCTAATCAAACCAGGATGAATCTTGATGTAAGAAGCTTGATTTTGATACATAAAGTAATGGTGAATCACTAGGAAGTTGAATAAATCTCATAGGAGTTAGGATGAAGAAGCTATCCCACTTTCAAATCAGGTGATCCCAGTTTTCCTGTTTGGGAATATGACAGCTTTCTTGTCATTCTAATAGAACCAGGATGAATCGCGATATAAGAAGCTTGATTTTGATACATAAAGTAATGGAGAATCAGTAGGAAGTTGAATAAATCTCATTGGAGTTAGGATGAAGAAGCTATCCCACTTTCAATTCAGGTGATCCTAGTTTTCCTGTTTGGGAATATGACAGCTTCTTTATCATTCTAATCAAACCAGGATGAATAGCGATGTAAGAAGCTTGATTTTGATATATAAAGTAATGGATAATCACTAGGAAGTTTAATAAATCTCATAGGAGTTAGGATGAAGAAGCTATTCCACTTTCAAATCAGGTGATCTCAGTTTTCCTGTTTTGGAATATGACAGCTTTCTTGTCATTCTAGTCAAACCAGGATGAATCGCGATGTAAGAAACTTGATTTTGATATATAAAGTAATGTAGAATCACTAGAAAGTTGAATAAATCTCATAGGAGTTATGATGAAGAAGCTATCCCACTTTCAAATCAGGTGATCCCAGTTTTCCTGTTTCGGAATATAACAGCTTCTTTGTCATTCTAATAGAACCAGGATGAATCGCGATGTAAGAAGCTTGATTTGATACATAAAGTAATGGAGAAATCACTAGGAAGTTGAATAAATCTCATAGGAGTTAGGATGAAGAAGCTATCCTCACATTCAAATCAGGTGATCCCACTTTTCCTGTTTGGGAATATGACAGCTTCTTTTGTCATTCTAATCAAACCAGGATGAATCGCGATGTAAGAAGCTTGATTTTGATATATAAAGTAATGGAGAATCACTAGTAAGTTGAATAAATCTCATAGGAGTTAGGATGAAGAAGCTATCCCACTTTCAAATCAGGTGATCCCAGTTTTTCCTGTTTGGGAAATATGAACAGCTTTCTTGTCATTCTAATAGAACCAGGATGAATCGCGATATAAGAAGCTTGATTTTGATACATAAAGTAATGGAGAATCACTAGGAAGTTGAATAAATCTCATTGGAGTTAGGATGAAGAAGCTATCCCACTTTCAAATCAAGTGATCCCAGTTTCCCTGTTTGGAATATGACAGCTTCTTTGTCATTCTACATCAAACCAGGATGAATCACGATGTAAAAAGCTTGAATTTGATATATAATGTAATGGAGAAATCACTAGGAAGTTGAATAAATCTCATAGGAGTTAGGATGAAGAAGCTATCCCACTTTCAAATCAGGTGATCCCAGTTTTCCAGTTTGGGAATATGACAGCTTCTTTCATTCTAAATAGAAAACCAGGATGAATCGGGATATATGAAGTTTGATTTTGATACATAAAGTAATGGAGATCACTAGGAAGTTGAATAAATCTCATTGGAGTTAGGAGAAGAAGCTATCCCACTTTCAATCAAAGTGATCCCAGTTTTCCTGTTGGGAAATATGACAGCTTCTTTGTCATTCTAATCAAACCAGGATGAATCACGATGTAAGAAGTTGATTTGATATATAAGTAATGGAGAATCACTAGGAAGTTGAATAAACTCATAGGAGTTAGGACGAAGAAGCTATCCACTTTCAAAATCAGGTGATCCCAGTTTTCCGGTTTCGGAATATGACAGCTTTCTTTGTCATTCAAATCAAACCAGGATGAATCACGATGTAAGAAGCTTGATTTTGATATATAAGTAATGGAGAATCACTAGGAAGTTGAAGAAATCTCATAGGAGTAGGGATGAAGAAGCTATCCCACTTTCAAATCAGGTGATTTGGGAATATGAACAGCTTTTTGTCATTCTAATCAAAACCAGGATGAATCGCGATGTAAGAAGCTTGATTTTGATACATAAAGTAATGGAGATCACTAGGAAGTTGAAGAAATCTCATAGGAGTTAGGATGAAGAAGCTATCCCCTTTCAAAATCAGGTGATCCCTTTTCCTGTTTGGGAATATGACAGCTTCTTTGACTTCTAATCAAACCAGGATGAATCGCGATGTAAGAAGCTTGAATTTGGGATACATAAAGTAATGGAGAATCACTAGGAAGTTGAAGAAAATTCATAGGAGTTAGGATGAAGAAGCTATCCCACTTTCAAAATCAGGTGATCCCAGTTTTTCCTGTTTGGGAATAAACAGCTTCTTGTCATTCTAATAGAACCAGGATGAATCGCGATATAAGAAGCTTGATTTTGATACATAAAGTAATGGAGAATCAACTAGGAAGTTGAATAAAATCTCATTGGAGCTTAGGATGAAGAGCTTCCCACTTTTCAAATCATGATCCAGTTTTCCTGTTTGGGAATATGACAGCTTCCTTGTCATTCTAATAGAACCAGGATGAATCGCGATATAAAAGCTTGATTTTGATACATAAAGTAATGGAGAATCAATAGGAAAGTTGAATAAATCTCATTGGAGTTAGGATGAAGAAGCTATCCACATTCAAAATCAGGTGATCCCTTTTTTCTGTGTTTGGAATATGACAGCTTCTTTGTCATTCTAATCAAAACAGGATGAATCGCGATGTAAGAAGCTTGATTTTGGATACATAAAGTAATGGAGAATCACTAGGAAGATGAATAAAATCTCATAGGAGTTAGGATGAAGAAGCTATCCCACATTTCAAATCAGGTGATCCCAGTTTTCTTGTTTGGGAATATGAAGCTTCTTTGTCATTCTAATCAACCAGGAATGAATCCGGATGTAAGAAGCTTGATTTTAATATATAAAGTAATGGAGAAATCACTAGGAAGTTGAATAAATCTCATAGGAGTTAGGATGAAGAAGCTATCCACTTTCAAATCAGGTGATCCCAGTTTCCCTGTTTTGGAAATATGACAGCTTCTTGTCATTCTAATAGAACCAGGATGAATCGCGATATAAGAAGCTTGATTTGATACATAAAGTAATGGAGAATCACTAGGAAGTTGAATAAATCTATGGAGTTAGGATGAAGAAAGCTATCCCACTTTCAAATCAAGTGATCCCAGTTTTCCTGTTTGGGAATATGACAGCTTCTTTGTCATTCTAATCAAACCGGATGAATCCGATGTAAGAAGCTTGATTTTGATAT
>NW_022610459.1:0-2500 GCF_000309985.2 Brassica rapa
ACACCTTGAACCATCATTCAGAGGTAAGGTCGTCCATACTCAACCATAATCAGATATTACACGGCCTTCCTTGAACAATCACACTTAGGCTCAGTATCTATGGTCTACGACACATAGTACTAGCCACACACTTCGTAATGACTCTTAGCCAATCTCGAAGCTATTAACACCAAGGTTGATATCTAGAAGCATCACATCAATACTCTTACTCAGCAACGTGACTATACATACTAGTGTTCGGCCATCGAACCATCGTCATGAACATGATCCGACCACTAGACTTGATAAGCCATCGTCCACTTAGCATGTACTGATATAACCGGCCTTCCATTGCCATTATGTGGGTCTACGCCCTACATATGGCGCCTATTCTACTAACCAACCAAAGGTTGATCATAAGATATCCCACTTAGCCTTTGCGGCCAGAACCTTCATCCATTGACCATGGATTATGGTTCATACATCAATCATGTTGTACGGATTGCACTTAGCCTTAAGGCCTTTGCTATTTCTTTACACTCATGTATTGACTTGTAGGACAACTTATTGCCATCATGTGGGTCCACGCCCAACATAATGCATTTGGTGTCCTTGTGACCATTGAACAACTCGTACCCTTTTCGGTCCCGTTCCGTTCGTACCCTTTCTGTCCCAACCCATTTGTACCCTTTCGGTCACGAACCGTTCACATCCGATGGATCATGATACGTTCGTACCTCTTGGATCACGACACGTTCGTACCTCTTGGATCACAACATGATCCTTGGCAACACGCAACCTTGGATCACGATGCACCGTCATTGGTACCCTTTGGTCCTCGTACCCTTTGATACTTGCACCCATTGGTATCTCGTACCTTTTGGTTACTTGCATCCTTTGGTATCTCACAACCTTTGGTAACTCATGACACTTGGCAACACGCAACCTTTGGCGACTAGTACCCTTTTGATCTAACCTATCCGCTATGGTTAGCAATCAACGTAACCAACCATGACCCCATGGTCTATGACGTGGTAATTTGGTCTATATATATATATCATATAGACATAATAATATAAAGAGACAGAGATAGAACCACTCACAGCGGCTATAGCCCTTACCAATTGGTCAGTCCGTCTCTCGCCTCACCACCCTTGGTCCTTGGCGCCTATTTCCGTCCAGGAATAGGTCTTCCTATTGGCCTTAGTGACTTATAAAAGCCACGGCCTCATATGGCTAAAGCCATACTCACCATCAACCGGATAGTGCCCTTATGGTTTTGGTCCCGGATTCTGCCCTTCCGGCTTGGATCCTCGTTTCTCATTGGGGGATCCCTTTCCCGGATTTGCCCTTAGTGACGTGTGTCCTTTGTCTCAGACAGAATGAGACTGAATGAGAATGAATTCATAATCCCTGGAAGTCCTCCCCTTTATATAGAGAACCAAAGGTCATGTGCGAAGAGTCATATCCCTTCGAAGCATCTTTTTGGGACAGATGTTGGCCATCGATTACAATCAACGGTCCAGATCGTACCTGTTCAGAAATTGAAGGTTCCAGTCCTTATAGGCACGTCCAACCCAAGCCAAGACCTGGTAACCAAGCCCACGGCCTGCCCACAAGAGCTCAATGACTCATGGACTACATGGCCGAACCTCATGGCCCACCACTGACCCGGACCCGGACCATCGGCCCAAAACTCGAACAGTCCGTCGAGCTGAGATGAGCTGACTCCCAGCTGCCTCAGCTGAGTGAGCTAGTATTCCAGCCAGTTGAGCTGATTTAACTTGGAACGAGCTAGGCTGAGCTTGACCGAGCTACGTCTAGCTGATCGAGCTTCTTGTAAGCATCGCCCAGCTTCTGTACAGCTTATCCTAGCTGATTTCTTCTCTTATAAGGTTAAGTCTCAGCATCCTGACGTCCTTAACCTTCTATCTTGGCCATGGAACGCTAGCCTTTAAGGTCTTAAGGCCGGCTGGTACGTTTCCCTCGAACCATGGCCGTCCCGACAATCCTATCCAGGATTGGGGGTGTGACAGGTGGTTTGCCGTCTGCGACGTTGCGAGAAGTCCACTAAACCTTATCATTTAGAGGAAGAAGAAGTCGTAACAAGATTTCCGTAGGTGAACCTGCGGAAGGATCATTGTGGTACCCTGGAAACAGAATGACCTGAGAACGATGAAACATCACTCTCGGTAGGCCGGTTTCTTACTGTGCCTGCCGATTCCGTGGTTATCCATGCCCAAGACTTCAGTTTTGGTTGGATCGTACGCATAGCTTCCGGATATCACCAAAGCCCGGCACGAAAAGTGTCAAGGAAAATGCAACTAAACAGCCTGCTTTCGCCAACCCGGAGACGGTGTTTGTTCGGAAATAGTGCTGCAATGTAAAGTCTAAAACGACTCTCGGCAATGGATATCTCGGCTCTCGCATCGATGAAGAATGTAGCAAAATGCGATACTTGGTGTGAATTGCAGAATCCCGTGAACCATCGAGTCTTTGAACGCAAGTTGCGCCCCAAGCT
>NW_022610459.1:5000-7500 GCF_000309985.2 Brassica rapa
ATTTCCATTTCTTCATTGTCATGAATTGCTTTGCTATGTCTGAGTAGTTCATTTATTAGATCCAGGGTTCAGATAGGTTTGTGGGATTAGTCCCAAACTATAGATCTGCCTTGTTGTGATATTCATGATAGATTTGTATTCATTGCTTGTTTTAGCCTTGCTAACTAGAACATGATCATAAGATTGCATACTCAAGCACCCTTGTTATCCCATCCTGACATCTATCTATCATATTAGGACTGCTAGAGAGGGCTAACCGCCAATTTAGTATCTTAATAGGGCATATCATACTCGCGCATAGGCCTGGCTAGAACCCGTCGATCGATGTCCTCAACTGACTATCGGTCGACGTAGGTAAAGGTGTATCGGTCGATGTCCCTATAGGACCATCGATCGACACTCTTTCGTTGTCAACATACTAACCGTTGAGACACGAGATCTAGTTTGTTAACCAGTGAAACATGCGACAGCTGATCACTGAGTTAAGCGGTTGAGCTCTAACATATCATGCATGCAGCAAATAGGCATCTATAAATATTATAATCTCCAACACCTGAATAGTGGCCCTGCGTCTAATATCATTTCCAACCAAGTTACATTTACTATTTACTTCGCTTGTTACTATTGCTATTTCATTTAAACATTTACAACTCTTAGAATTAATAAACACTAGATTTAATTGTTTCCTAGCTCCTTGTGGATTCGATCCCTAAGTACTACATCTGAACCTCTTTTGATGAGAGTAACACTCCTTAGGGTAATTTGAGTGGTATCAAATTTGGCGCCGTTGCCGGGGAGCTTTGATCGCCATTAGATTTAGTTTTATTGATTCTTTTTCTTTTCTTTTCAGGTGCATGCCCAGCGGGACCAGAAGCAACAAGGAGAAAGACTTGCTGTTCTCAGACGATCCTGCTCATTTGAAACGCACCATCCGTAGAGGTCAACGTCCCACATCGCTCGACGCAACAACTTTGTTGTCGATCGATACTCACAATCAACAGTCGACCGACACCAGACCTTCATCGTCGATCGATCCTAATCGTTCGACAACGATCGATATTACACCGTGTACGTCGATCGATACTGTGTCGTCAAAATTGGTAAACGTTATTATTCTAACACAAGACGAGAACGGAAACCTGTATGACCAGGACGGTCATCTGCGTAATGCAACAGGTCAGAAAATAGACGCTCAGGGGACTGTAATCCCTGATGCTTATGCTACAGGAGCTGATCAACCTGTAGACGAGGACGCTCGCTCGAAACCACTGGCCGACTACAATCGCCCAGATGAGTACTATTCCAACAGATCAGCTATTCGACTTCCGGAGATCCAGAAGCAGAATTTCGAGCTGAAGCCTCAATACTACACTCTCGTGTCGCAGATACCCTACTCTGGGTTACCGCACGAGCATCCTATGGACCATCTACAACGGTTCGAGGATTTAATCGCTGCTATTCGGATGGAAGGAGTCCTCGAAGATTACCTGCTGTGCAAGCTCTTCAGATACACACTGAATGGAGAATCGATGCACTGGCTTAGGCAGCTACCCATAGGATCCTTAACATCCTGGGCCGACATCAAGAATGCTTTCTTACGAAACTTCTTCGATGAGGCACGCACTGAAGAACTTCGAAACAAAATATCCACATTCTCGCAGGAGGCTGGAGAGTCCTTCAAAGATGCGTGGATTAGATTTAGGTTCTTCCAGCGAGACTGTCCACACCACGGATTTAACGAAGTGCAGCTGCTAAGCATTTTCTTTCGAGGTCTCGCCTTACAGTATCAAATGGCTCTTGATACGGCGAGTGAAGGAAACTTCACTACTCGGAATCCGTTAGAAGCTGTGAGACTTATCGAAAACCTTGCTAACAGCAGCAACACCAAAAACACTGACTCTGAACGGAAGAAGTCTGTAGCTTCTATCGGGAAGGAACATATGGACGAAGTAAGAGCTAAGTTAGATGTGGTGCACGAGCTTCTTAGGAAGCAAGTCTGTTTAGCTGAAGGAGAAGTAGCAGATATGGAAGGAGAAGAAAATGTGAACTTCATCGGAGGTATCGGATTCCAGAAATTTGGAAACCAGGGCGGAAACAGAAACTTCTTTGGAAATGGTCAAAGAAGTAACCAGAGTTCACAACAACAGCAAAAGCTACTCGAACTCCTACTACCAGAATCCACCACCCCAGACTCATGAAAGCAAGATCGAAGAAATGCTTGATCGAGTACTGTTGGGACAACAACATATCACCGTGGATTTCAACGGTAAAATAGACTCCGCCTACAACAATCTGAACACCAAAATCGAGACCTCAGGGACTCAGGTGAGAACACTTGAAACACAAGTGATTCAGACTGTCAAAACTATAAAGAGGCAAGAAGCATTCGCTAGAGAGGCAGGAGCTGACAAAGGAAAACACCACGTAAATGCCATCATAGATGATGATTTCTGGCAAGTGGTGAGACATGAAAAGCTTGAGGAAGGAGACTTCGAAATCG